>NC_064811.1:33009745-33112245 GCF_023721935.1 Panthera uncia
AAGAAAGAAAGAAAGAAAGAAAGAAAGAAAGAAAGAAAGAAAGAAAGGAAGGAAGAAACTACCATTACTCTGTCCTGTTCTCTACAAACCAAGAAACATAACCATTTATTCTTCCTCCTATTCTTGAAGAAACGGGGACCAGTAATAAGAAACTGTCCAACTTCTTCCATTTTTTGTATGTTTCCCTCTGGCTTTGTTGGAGCATCCATGACTTCAAGATGAACAATACAATGTTTAGGAAGAAACACAGATATAACCTATATTTTAAGCTTATAGGCTCTTAAAAAGAAGAGATTGGTGTCCTTTATGGAGATGATAACTTCTAGCTGATGGGCTGCCTCTCCCCACTTAGGGGCTTATGCCACACATCATGAATGGGTCATTGCCCTCCTTCCTGCTGAATCCAGGCAGTGTCTCAAAAACCACTGAAACAAGAACTCTAGCCATTCACTATCAACTGATTAGAGTTGCTATGAAGGCAAATTGCTATTCTGACCTAAGTGCATAGTACAGGATTTGGGGTCCTAGGATAATCTTGAAAGTCGTAATACAGAAAACATTCAAATTAAAGAGAGTTAAGTTCAAGATAAGGATATTTCAGATGAGACATCAAAATATATACTGAGCACAAAACTTTTACCTTACTTCACATCTAAAAATAGAAAGTTTGCTCCCCTGAAGAAAATTAAGGGAGTTGGATTACCAGTAGTTTGCTTTGTGTTTTCGTTTCTGTTTTAAGATGTAGCACCCTTTCTTCCACCAAAAATTTACCTGGATGCAAAAACAGAATTGATAAAACAGGAAGCTGGCTGAAGTGGAAATAATGGATGGTATAGGGAGAGATCCCCATCCATTCTGCTCTGTTGTCCACTAGGGCTGGGTGGGGACCCCATAGGACGTGTAGGACTACAGAGGGCACAGTTTGGAACCTGCCAATTAAATGGCCCTTAAAGTCAGTTACAGTTCCAAATTATTCTGCCTTGACTATATTATATATTGTAAAGACTAGCAAAAAGCTTTCCGTGAGATCCATAACCTTATGGGAATACAAGTAATAAAACTAAGCCATGAGCTAGTTTTCATCCTTATTATCAATGATCTATGAAAGAAAAGAAAAGAAAGGCCACACTCTCAAGTGAATCATAGAGTAATAGCTGTTAAAATATTTAGTTGTCAAAGCATATAATCCTTACCCAAATCTGTGAGGACAATTTTCTAGATGCTTTATCCTGGATAATACCTAATGATCAACATCACAGTGTTGGATAAATAAGAATAAATGTGCAATTACAAAGTGTGTCCTGAAATTAATTCTACCGTGTTGAGGCAACAGAATAAATTCAGTCTCCTGAACTGTTCATGTCTTAACTAAGTGATTCCGGACAAATTTATTCAACTTTTTTGAGCCTCAGTTTCCTTATCCATAAGGTGGAGATTTTATGGAGAACAAGGGATTGTATGAGAACAGAGGAAGGACTGCATGAAAAATACAGAATATAAAGTACCATTCCTGGTGCATATTATTTATGCAGAATTGTGAGTTTTCTATTACAGCAAAATTCCCTCCTTTAAAAAATAATGTCATGTTAATGGACATGTACACTCTGTGAATTGAAATCAAATTATTAACATATAAATGAAATTGTAGGCTTTAAATAGTTTGTGTTATATATTAATGAGTAAAAGAAAAGAAGGATTTTTAATGTGCCTGTCAAGGCTATTCAAATAACAGAATATTTCTCCAAAAGAAAATACTTAGGCTCAATTGTTTATTTCCAGAAAAATCTGATTTTCCAGACTGACTCCAAACACAATCCATTTCATAAAAATTTTAATATTGTTTTACAAAACTCTTCAAGCAAAACCCACATGTCACTTTTGTTCTGTGGCTTCACGTTCCTCCTGACACAATACTGACTACCTTAGGGCATCCAGTTTGAAAAGTCTATCTCTGGTACAATTCCTGGATTTTATTTATTTATTTATTTACTTTATACATTAAAAAAAATTTTTTTTAATGTTTACTTAGTTTTGAGAGAGAGAGAGAGGGAGTGAGAATATGAGCGGGGAAGGGTAGAGAGAGAGGGAGACACAGAATCCAAAGCAGGCTCCAGGTCTGAGCTGTCAGCACACAGCCCAACGTGGGGCTCGAATTCATGAACTGTGAGATCATGACCTGAGCAGAAGTCAGACACTTAACAGACTGAACCACCCAGGCACCCTATATTTTTTAAAATGCTTATTTTTGAGAGAGAGAGAGAGCGAGTGAGCACACAAGCAGGAGAGGTGCAGAGAGACAGGCAGAAGATAAGAAGCAGGCTCCATGCTGACAGTGGAGAGCCAGATGTGGGGCTCAAACTCATGAACTGTGAGATCATGATCTGAGCCGAAGTCAGACACCTAACCAAATGAGCCACCCAGACGTCCCCAGTTGCCGGATTTTAGTGTGGAGGCAACTATCTTACTGAAGGTCACATAACTATGTATATTAATAAGATTTGCGAGGCAGTTCCTAGAGAAAAGAAATGGTTTCCAGACATTAACTGGGTTAATTAATTCACTTCAACCTCCTCACCCACTCCTCATTCTATGAAACAGCTATGGATACTGCTTTCTATATCATGGAGTTTTTGTGAAGACCTAATGGGGAAATCTTCCTAGATTCCACAAAGGAAAGCTATTCGGAGTAGAACGCTTGTTTTGTTTTCATCTGGGTGGGGGTGGGGAGGCCTGTGAATCTTAGAGTTGCTGCTTCCTCTTCAACAATGGCGGGACTGAGGGCAAATGTTTGCTGGATTTATGATGCCTGTGGCACCATCTCTGTTCACACTGATTTTTACCCTTTCTTCTTTATCTTGTCATACCGTGGGCAGTTTTGAAAGCTTTTCCAAACCCACTTTCAGAATTATGAATACATAAAAGTAATAAATGTATTTTTCCCCCAAAAGACACCCCAGTCTAATATCAAGTGCCTTGTCACGTTCTGCTTCTCAACCCCATTAGAAACCTAAACAAAATTTCTCATCCTTTCTGAAGATAAACCAGTTGCCTATACTCAGGGGTGTTAGTACATGGGCTTAAAGCTACCAGGAGACCACGAGGGCAAGAGTTAGGTAAGAGTTCAGATAACAGAATCCTCACTCTGCCACTAGCAGGGTTTGGCCACGGGCACGCCACTTAACTCTCTGGGCCTCAACATCCTCACCCGTGTACCGAAGCGGACACAAACACCTCACGTGAGAGTTGCTATAAGGTAAAATAAGACACTTCATGTGAAAGCATCTTGTAAACGGTCAACCGTCATCTCCTGCCTGGACATTATCCTTGCAACTGACTGTTTTATACACTCTGGACCACTGCAATCAATCTAGCTCTCACAGCAAGCAAAGTGATATTTAAAAAAAAAGAAAAAGGAAAGAAAGACAAAAAACCACAGGGGCACCTGGCTGGCTCAGGTGGAAGAGCAGGTGACTCGTGATCTCAGGGTCATGAGTTCAAGCCCCATGTTCGGTGTAGAGATTACTTAAATAAAAAAAATAAACCTCAACAAAACAAAACAAAACAAAACAAAACATAATTTGAGCATGTCTTGTCACCCTCCTGCTTGAACCTCTACCCTCTCTTAGAATATGCCCATAGAATAAAGTCAGTATCCTTAGGAAGGCCTATAACGAAGACTTTGGCTCCTCTTCCAACCTCATCTTGGGTCGTTTTCCTCCTTATACGTGCTGTTCCCGACGCTTCAATCCTCCTCACCAGTCCCCCTACCCAGCCAGCTTGTTCTCATCCTTAACTTCACTCCTCAGAAGCCATCTTTAGATCCCAAGATATATTTCCACAACATCACACAATCTCTCACTGTAGTCCTCATAATACTAAATCATAGGAGGCTGCCATTTTGAAGGACAAAAACAATAGAACCTTGGCAAATTTATATGCTTTTACCTTAAAACAACGGGTATAATAATGGCCTTCCCTGTCAGTTGTAAACTTTGCCAGGGCAGAATCCACCACTATAATCCCAGTGCCTCACAACTAATCTTAGCACACAGTAGGTGTTTAACTGTGTAATTAGTGTGTGAGATGTTGTTACTACCTTTTTCATGCTAAGCACATAATTTGTATCTTGTCATTGGTAGTAAAAACCATGATTTTATTCAAATGCTACTTCTATGTTCTATAGGAATAAAATGAAGAAATGGAATGAAAAAAATTATTTTTTAAGATTGCCATTTCTGGCATTTCAGGCACACACGGATTCTAATATGTACAATATGCATCATGAGGGATAGAATTTAGCCCACTGGTGTGATGTCATTTATGGATTTGTGTTTTTTTCACTCAAATGTTTCTCACCAAAGGGCAGAATGAAAACAATTCTCAAAGGAAAGCAGATGATTTGGATTTATTTCTTTTTACAGCTTTTGCCACATGATAGCAAACAGCTAGAGAGAAAAGGATAGCATCTAAAAGAGAGCTAGACTTGAAACTGAGGAATTTTAAAATACACGTCCCCACGATATTCAAAAGGAATGCATCCTACAATCTTCCCAGATCAACTTATCTAACTATATCATAGCTTACATCTCTCATGAAATGAACAGAGCAAAGATCAATCTGCACCAAAGTTGGATGACGTATGGGGTAGGCGAGGCTTATTCACGAGCTATGCTACTTAACAATAATGTTACTAACAGTTAACATTCATTAAGTGCTTATTATGCACCAGGTACTGTGCTAAGCATTTTGTGTACACTGTCTTCTTTAATTACTACCGCAACCCCATGAAACAAATTCTCTGGTTACAGTCATCCTGGAGATGAGGGAACTAAGACATAGGGAGACTGCCCATCGGTGAAGGTCCCTTAGCTGTAAGTGCTGAATCTGGAATTCAAACCCAAGAGGTCTGAGATCAGAATCTGCACTCTTAATTATTCTGCTCCATGGAAGAATCCAATTCCAACCGCATCCTAGTCTGGGAGAGTGGACAATTAAAATTTGTGCTGTAACAAAAATGACATTATATATATTTATATTGCAGCTTCAGAGTCATTTATGAGTCAAAACTGTGAAGGGAAAACCATGATTTGTCAAAGCCAACTGTCTAAGAATTTTTTCAAGAGTTCCAATATTCCAATATTCAACTTTAAACAGTAAAAGATATATTCGACCTGGGTTAGAAATAAGGATAGAAGTGTAGAGTTTTGGGATGAAGAGGAGAGAATGCCAGATACTCATAAATATCATGGGCTCAAAAAACCTGGTTCTCCAATGTGCTCCCTAGATTCTTGAAAGGCTGTTATGCTTTTTGAAAGCATAACACGTTGGAAAGTTTTTGAGAAACCAGAGACTCCAGGAAAGGAATCAACAGCCTGCAATTTCACTTTCTCAGTGGACAATCTCTAATCTGACTGTTCTTTCTTGCTAACATTTAAAAAAATTATCTACCTCTTTTAGTAGCAAAGAAAATGAACACACTAACATTCACACCATGGAAATATGATTTTTAAAATAAATACAAATTACTAATTCTTTATGTATGATTCATGGGTGGTGGTTATTGAGATTTCACTCCCCAGCCCCCTCCGTCTTTGTGCATTGACATTTGACCCTTTTTATAATATGCACCTTGCACCAGTGAAACTTAAGGCACCAGCTAGTTACTCATTAAACTTGGGTGCCAAGGGCTGACTTGTACAAATTACGCTGTTAACTGCCCAGTCTGGCCTGTGTGTAGAAGTGGAAAAAAGCAATCATCATAGCTGTGAATTTCTGTCATATCGGCAGAATTGAACTACAAATTGCAGCAATTCGTGCCTGACCTCTGGTCTGTGAAGTAAGTCTAAACCTTTGAACCTCAGCTTGGAACTGAGAAACAGCATTTACTTGTACTGGGGAAGATGGCTAGCAAGTATTCTCTGCTGTGAATAGTTATTCTCTGCTGTGAATAGTTAACTCTGTGACTGTAGGTCGACCCACATCCCACCGACCTCCCCTACAGAGTCAACCGGTGTAAGGGACTCGGAGGGAGATCTTGAGAGTAGACTTCTTATCCAATGGCATTTTGAACAAATCTAATAAAAGTAGAAAGTTTCAGGATGCAAATTTTGTGAATAAATACATAAAAACAAAAAGGGAGGAATCTGAGATCACTTAAATTATCGGGCATTTATACTATGTACACTAAAAAAAATTCTCTTTACAAAGGTTTTAATACTTAAAACTTTTTACCAAACAGTGCCATCTCTTGTATGTTAAATTAAAAAAATATATATATTATCAAATTTCTATACAAAATACAAACCCGTATTAAACCATCTCTGGGAAAAAGCAATCATGAGAAATCAGTTATACTTTTCTTTGAACCCAAACTTTGCTTCTGATACTAAACATTAGATGAAGAGGAATGAGTAAGTATAATAATGTACGTTTCTAATACATTTTGTCATAACACGATTCAGCACATTTTATTCATTAAGAGGAAGGTTTTTCTTTTGAGAGTTAGCTTCAAATGCTGTTGTTCAAGTTGCTCCATTGCCAGGTAGAAAGCAGCAAATAAAGACTGTATTTCTCTGGTTTCTTTGAGTTCCTATTAGAACAAATCTCATATAGCACATAAAATAAAACCAAACTATTCTTTATAACGAAAGTGAAACTTATTTGTAGTTTTTAAAGCACACAACGTCCACTTAACTAAGTCCATTTCATAACCGATACTACTGGTTTGGAACAATGGTGCTGCAAGAGAAGTCTTCTTATACCAGACCTTTTTCCAAAGAGGAAACATCACTATTGCTAACTTTATGTAGCAACTATCATAATGCTAATCCCACCTATTTTTCTTATTTTTCATTATCACATACCTTAAAATCACAAATCTCTAAAGACTTACTAAAATGACTTTGGAAAACAAAGGTGGACACTATTGATAAATTCCTGTTATTTGATCCCATAGTTTAGCAGCAATCTATGAAAATATCACTTTGTGAAGACCTTAGCTTTTTCAAGTGTGCAAAGTGAAGATCTACTGGAAGAACTGATTTTTAAAAATGTTTATAACTTAAGAATTTTGGGTTTGCTGCTGGTAAGGCAAACTGTGCACTATTTGAAACTACTACCAAGTTCCAATTTTTTTTTTTTTTTTTTTTTTTGCCTTCGATTAAAAAAAGGGAACATTTGTTTATTTGACCTGATCTAAATTACTGGAACCAAACACAACCATCTCATCCTCTCTTCCAATTAAAACAAATAAGGTGTCCCCTACCTTTCCAGTCTTGAAATCTGGATGCGACAGGCTAATAGTAACAAAAGCTTTGCTTAAGCAACCCCTGCTCCTGATCCGGGGAACTGCGTAACTCTGTTTTACATGGCACACGTCTCCTCATTGGTCAATGAGCTTTGGCCACTTAAATGCCTTGGGAGTCATTTGCTAAGGGCACCTGGAATGAGCTTTGAGTGGGTGGTACAGAAAGAAGGGAGGTGCAAAAATGGCCAGCTACAGAATGCTCAACAGCAGTCTGAAAACTTAATGAAAAACCCGCTGTCACAAATGGATTCGGGGAAGGCCCAAGAAGACAAAAGCTCCGGCATTTCAGAGAAAAGAAATTTAACTGAAACCTTTACTTACACGCCACTACTGACTAAAAGTAAACACGTGATCTTTGAAATCCACCTTCCTGGAATAAGAGAGGTGCCAGCTATTTTGTACTGCTTGATGCAGACGGGGAAAAACAGTGATTGCTACTTCATCCAGGTTGTTGTGGGATTTAATGAATGGATACTTGTAAGTGCTTAGATACAGGCAAAAGTTACACATGAATTAAACTCTCATTTGATTTTACTTCCAGTTTGGAGCTGGAAATGGATTTACTGGTAAGAAGTGGAGAAAAAATAGAAAGGGCCATAGAAAAAGAAGGGAGTGGTAAAACATGATTCATGGTAATGAAGACAGTTCGTACATAACAACGGGTCAGGGACCTAAAGCACCTAGGCAGAGTAAATACACTCCTTTTCAAGCAGGTCAGAGACGAACCTCATTGAAAGTCTCTCTGGAGGTTGAGTTTGTTAGTCCTGGTGGTTGGGAGAGATCAGGGGAGCAGGGAGCAGAAGGAGGACTGTGGGGAGGGTCCTGAAAGTGAGGTAACATCTGGGACCCAAGGTCTTTCGAACAAGGATTAAAATCAGCTCCACAGCATATGAACAGAGAAATGAATCTATAATTTCAAAACTGTGGTCTCCAGTTTTCCTTTAGTGGTCATGTTAACCTTACTGAATTCTATAAAACCTTAGCAATTTGACGTCACCAAGGTGGGAAGTAAAAAGACCAGACTGACAAGAAAGTTTGAAAATCTGTTTATCTACCTCTTTAAAAAAATAGAAACAGCATTATTACTCCTAAATAATCTAAAACTATCAATAGAGACTAGAAAATATCAGCAGGTTAGTAAAGGGCCAAAATCCAGAACAAGTCTTAGATTATAAAACTAAGTTGACAGGTTCTGAAATGGAGGAAAACTTAGGCAATGTCTCAACAACACTAAGGCAGTGTTTCCAAAAAACTACTGATTTTGGACTAAATTCCTCTTGACTACAAATAAGACCCAGGAAGTCTGCCTTTCATATGAGTATTATACTCAAGAATTTTGATAAATTCTGGGTGTGTGGTACACTTTAAGCAGAGTATTTTTGGTTTGGAGGTTTGGTGTGTGTGTGTGTGTGTGTGTGTGTGTGTGCGCACGCGTGTGTGTGCATATGCCTGTGTGTGCACATGTGTGTGTATGCATTCTTACACCAAACATTATCAAGAACACAAAGACTTAGGAAACAATCCATCTCAAAGAGATACACTTAAAAAGTAAGGCAGTAAGGACAGGGCAGCTGTTCACTGAATACCTGAATGTAATAATTACAATCACACCTGCCTTAAACAAAAAAATAAGCAAATTTTTTCTTGCTTTTACTTTGAAAAAAGTTAATTTTAAAACATTAGTCAAACATGCACACAGATATTTATGGTCTTTGTAAAAACAATGCACACTAGTTATAACACACTCAAACAATATAGGAAAGTACACAGAGAAAGTAAAAGTCACCAATTCTTCTACGGCCATTGACACTGACTGCTACTAGCATAGTTCTCCATGTAGGCAAATGTATAAAACTGTAAGTCGATGCCATCATAGTAGACACATTGTGCTACATTCACTGTGTTAACTTCTGATACATCCGGCTTGCAACAAGCTTAAGTCGTCCCTGGAGGAGTGATCTTTGTCTCAGCCAAGTACCTTTGTTTTCTGAGTAGAGTGACAGCAGGCATATCTAAGGTCCAACACTGTAGAGAATAGAAAAAAAATACACATGCAAAATAGAAGCTTGAGACAAGGCAAGTTCTAAGGTAATTTGGAAAAAGGAACAAGAAACGAGACTCAGGTCTGAGAGAACAAGAAGTAGAGCACAGGTGAAGACGTGATATGAAACCAGGAACTATTATGTGGGGCTATTTTAAATATAGGTAGTACCTATTACAGTCCTCTTTACTTGTTACTAGAGCTTTAATTTATCTAGCTTTAATTTATCTAAAGCTGATACAAAGATCAAATGAATGCATATTGGTTTTGTATATCACAGTATATAGTTTCCCAGAAGTAGATTTTTACACTGTTTAGAATTTTGAAATCTTTGCTGAAATTGTTCATTATATTAATGCATGGCTGAATCATAAAAAGAAGAAATTGTCCACACACAGATGCGCGCATTAAAGAACTAGCTTCCATCTGATAAGGTGTCAACCATTGGCACGGAAGCCATATAACTGCATTGGTGGTGTCACCCATAGCAACTGGCCATGAAGCTAATTAACCAGCATTGAAAAGTAAGCACAGAGAGAGAAGGGCATGCATGTACATATATGAGAGTCCTTCTAAAGAATGCATGTGACACCCAGAACTCACTATAAGAAAGGCAGTATTACAGGAAGGATTGATTCCTTCAAGATGGCTCTTAGTTACCACACACACACACAACATCTACAAGGACTTGGCCTCAGTTATGCATTGTTAAAATCCCTTTACCTGCCCTATCCTACCACCACTGTAGACCAGAAAATCTTCCTCTACTTTTTTAGAGTGGTTCCTACAAACGTGTATGATAAAAAGCACCATAGGGACACCTTGGTGGCTCTGTTGGTTGAGCATCTGACTTCGGCTCAAGTCAAGATCTCATGGTTGGTGGGTTTGAGCCCTGGGCTTTGTGCTGACAGCTCTGAGCCTGGAGCCTGCTTCAAATTCTGTGTCTCCCTCTCTCTCTGCCCCTTCCCCACTTGTGTGTGCTTGCTTTCTCTCTCTCTCTCTCTCTCAAAAATAAATAAACAAAAAAAAATTTTTTTTAAGCCCCATAGTATTCCCTTTTGGTTAATTTGGCAAACAGTCTGTTATGGAATCAACAGGAAGAATTAAATAATAGACAATGCCATATTTGGGATAAAGAGTTTAACTTATCTAGACATTAGAAAAAGCTTTAAATTTAAAATGGTGTCCTCTCAGTACAATTGCTTTAAAGAGTAAAATTATAATAGTAACTAACATGTGTATATTTCTTTCACTCTACCAATATTTGTCAAGTACCTTCTAAGTGTCAGACACTGTTCTAGGTACTAAGGTATTAGCAGTTAACAAAACAGACAAAAATCCTTGCCCTCATGAGCCCTCTAGTTCTATGGGGGAATAACATTTAACGAATAAATCAGTAAAATATATAGTATGTTAGATTGTGAAAGAGCTAAGGAGAAAAAGCAGGAGGGGAGGAGAATAGGAGTGTGTGTGTGTGTGTGTGTGTGTGTGTGTGTGCGCGCGTGCGTGCGTATGGGGGGGGGTGTCCTGCATGGTTTCTGACTTACAAGTAAAATTTACTATTTATTACTTATAAAATTTAAGCATGTTACTCTATTATATTTCTAGTGGGATACGCTTTAATCTAAGCATATATCTAAACTCATTTCAATTGTATGTCAAGTACTTCCTGTTCACATGGTAGTAACTATTTAATGTGGACACAGGAAAGGCAGCAGACATCTTAAATGTAGTAGCTAGGTGCCAGTACGCGGTACTGTGGAAAGAAATCCAAGAGGGAATGTAACGCTTTTGGAGGATTGTTTTGAAGTAAAACTAACTTTGCGCTACTTTCTCAGCTTAGTGGGAACTTCCAAGAGTTTAATTGGCCAGGCTGGGCTGCTCGGAGATCTCCACACCCCCTCACTCTGGCTCATTCCTACCCCCTTCACCCCCAGATTGCAGATGTGCACAACTGAGTCCCTAACCCTCAGAAATGTTCACTGTGACAGGAACAGTACTCAGAGAGAAGACGACGACAGAGGTAGGAGTGGATCAGGACTGCTCCCTTCTCTTCAGAGTCTAGGGTCCTGCATTGATTGAGTTCATTCAAGAGCTTGTGACATCATACATCATTATGCCTGCCGTAGAGCCTCTCTGTAACTTCTCAGACAACTTGAATGACAGAATTATCCAATAAATTAAATCAAACAGCCCCACCTCATATCCAGCCAACTCCTTCCCTCCCAAGCTTTACTCAAGCGGAGGACATTTCTTTTATTACTTTTACTTTAAATTTGTCACAAAAGCACAGCCACTCTAGTGCTCTCTACTTCCCTGAATGGGCAGTGAACAGCCCATAGACTTCAAGCACCTGTGTTTATTACAGGCAAGAGGACATCTGGTGAGGCAGCCAATGAAGAGGTACAGCAAGGTATGTTGCATTTCCTGTCCAACTTTCACTCAAATTCATCACCTCCATCTGTAATAAAATAACCGTAGCTAACTCCTCTCTATAGCCCTTGCCATATACCAGGCACTGTTGTATGTGTTTCACATGTACTAACATATATGGTCCTCATAAATACATTTTGAGGTTACAGACTAGTATTATCCACATTTTACAGATGAGGACACTAAGGCACAAGAACAAAAAACTTGCCCAAGACAAACAGGTTGGCAACAGTGGAATGAGGATTTGAACCCAGGCATTCTGGCTTGCAGAGACTGAAATTTTCCACTTCTGGATAAACAGATAGTATTCCTTCCTCCCCTCCCTTTCTTCTTTCTTTCTTCCTACTCATCTGCCTCTCTACCTACCTATACATCCTTCACCTTGCCCCTCTTACTCTGTCAGTGACAGGCATTTCTGTACTAACAGGAAAAGCTTTGGAATTTTAGAGATGCTATCTTTGAAGCCAGGCAGAGAAACCTTTAATAGTTGGTGAGTGAAACCGAAACTTACAAAAAAGCCACAGAACCTCATTTAAATCTAAAGAAAATTCTCTTTGCATTTTCTGCCTCTGTCCTGGGCAGCATTCTTCATTAATTCATAAAACCTGTTAGATTTTATAGTGATCCCATTCTGCCCCCTCTCTGTGGTTTCTCATAAGCCAAGAAATTACCTGTCTTTACCCTATATTTCCTGTGGTCATTTTAACAGACTTTTTATTTTCAAAAGAGGAAGTTCAGAATGAATAGTGAATGCAGGTGGAAAAAAGATACCTGTTACAAAGTCATAAATAATGTGCAAAATCCAAGCCCTGTGTTTATCTTTTGCTAGAGAAAAGCCATATTGAGGAGCAAAGCTGTATTAGGTTATAATGTAAAAAGTAGATTCCTCCCACCCCCTTTTAGAATGTGCAGTCAGGTTAACAAGAACTCAGGAAGCACATGGTTTTGCCAAGTATTATGTGAGTTTTGCTCTTTAATAATTACATGCAGTTTTAATAATATCCTCATAATTACTGCAGAAATCCCCTACCATTCTGGATTTACGGAGTATTATGCTTTTCCATTTCAATAGGTGTTTCTGGAGCACCTTCAATAAAACTTCAGGATGTACTCAAGTACTGCTGGGGGAGAGGAGGGATTGCAGTCAAAGACCTGGACCCTAATGTGGTCTCTATTAAGTAGGAGCTAATGATCTTTTTTGGAGCGACAATTAAATGTCAAACAATTAGAACACATACAATGTAAGGCAAAACAAGGCACTATGTGCTGTTAGGCACCAAGAGCCATGTTGTAAGGTAGAGAGTCATTGTCAAGTTGATCAGAGTCCGTGGGGACAGCTTCCTGCGAGAGATGCCAGTAGCCTGTAGTCTGATTTAGTCATATTAGGTTAGAAACATAGGCAATCACAAACCCCACAACTTTAAAATAGGGGGTGCCCGGCTGGCTTAGTTGGAAAAGCATGTGACACTTGATCTCCAGGTCGTGAGTTCAAGCCCCATGTGGGATGTCGAGATTACTAAAAATAATAATAATTAATTTTAAAAAACCTTTAAAATATGCACTTCTCTCCATCTCTTTACTTTGTGATTAAAAACAAAACAAAACAAAACCTCTTTCCTGAAGAATTTTTTTTATTTTAAGAATTGGGCACTATCATTATTGGTATTAACCTCAAACACAATATATTTTATAAGTATGATACCTTAATCGACCAGCAGGTTGAACTGATCAGGGGCTTGAATAGCTGGAAAGATACTACATGTTGTCTTTAGAAGACTTATTCTTAAGACCTTTGGGATCAGTTCGTATTTAAGCTTAATTATCTGTTCAACATATTCTTCTACACTTTCTAAAAGGAACTCTTACTTTTTGAGAGCATAAAAATAAATATCCTAAAGAAATTTAAAATAATTATAGAAATAACAGAAACCATACAAAATAAAAATCTAACATTAAAACTCTGGCTGTTGTGGATCTATAAACACTGGTTAAGTCATTAATTAGAAACATGGGGACATCTTTAAAAGATCAACTATAAGACTGACCAGTTTAGATAGGATGCTAAAATTAGCAAGGAGTGTATGTTCTAGAAAAAGAACATAAAATAGTACTGAAGCAAATAGTTTAGACATAATGAGCCTCATTTTCTATGATCAAATGGTTAACCTTGCAAGAACACTCAATTTTGAATTGGTTATATGAGTCACTGAATCATTCAACAAAGGGTTTCTGATCACCTATCTGGCTTTATTCTAGACCCTGGTGATAGACTGGTGATCAAGACAGACAACGTCTTTATTGGGGAATCATAATAAACTAGCAAACACACACACACACACACACACACACACACACACACTGAGATGTACTCAAGCATCAGGGGGCAAATTGTGGTCAAAGACCCGAACCCTGGAGCATCTGGGTGGCTGAGTCAGTTAAGTGTCCGACTCTTGATTTCAGCTCAGGTCATGATCTCATGGTTCATGAGTTCGAGCCCTGCATCAAGCTCTGTGCTGACAGTGTAAAGCCTACTTGAGATTCTCCTTCTCCCTCTATCTCTCTGCCCCTCTCTTGCTTGCTCTCTCAAAATAAATAAATAAACTTAAAAAAAGAAAAAAAAGACCTGAACCCTGAAGTGGTCTCTATTAACTAAGAGCTAATAATCTTTTGTATATAACATGTATATATACACACACACACACACACACACACACACACACACACACGTGTGTGTGTGTGTGTGTGTGTGTGTGTGTGTGTTTGCGGGAGAGGCCATAGATAAATGCAATGAGGAAGAACAAAGCAGGGGAATGAAGGGGGGGCTGTTGCTTAGGGTGGTCGGGGAAGTCCTTTCTCTCTTGAGCAGAGACCTGATGAAGTAAGGGAAAAATGGTTTGAAGACCCAGAAAAAAAGCATTCCAGAAGAAAGAAGGAAAGGCGATAGGAGGCTAACAGGCTTGGGGTATCTGAAGAATACCAAGAGAGGGGCAATGCAGCTGACAAAGGGTGAGCAAAGCAGGTTAAGTGTCAGATAAGGGCCTTTTAGACAAGGATTGTGGGTTCTATTGGGCTTAATAGAGGATTCTAAGCAGAGAAGTGACATGATATGATTTTCTTTTCCTTAAGATCACTCTGGTGTGGAGAAGAGATCACAGGCGAGCAAAGGAGGAAGCAGAGTGACTGGCTGGAGACTGTTCCAGTCCTCCAGGGATGGGATAATGGTGGCTTACACTAGACTGAGTGGTAATCCTGGTTAGAAGAGAGGTGGACCTTGAGTTGTATCTGAAAGGCAGAGTTGACAGAACTGGCTAATGGATGATCTGTATGATGACAGTGTCCAGGATGACTAACACTTTCGGCCTGAGCAATTGAGAAAGGGGTGGCACCATGATGCCATGTCAGTAATATGGGGTAAAACTTTTTTTTTTATGGCATGGCATTCAGTCGTAAACAGTAAAAATACAAATATATAGTGTGAGTGCTGTTAATCATCAAGCAGCATATTGGAATATTATTTTTAAAAATCTAGGTTTTAGCCAACCAACGCCCTCAGTCCTTAACTTCACTGCTAAATATATTGGGCATGGCCTTTACAGTCCTCTGTTTATAGTTTTTTTCTAGCACTTTTATGGTTCTTTAATTCAAAATAATGTATGCACTATGGAAAACTGACCTCAGGGCCAAGAAACAAAAAAATACACAAAATGGTCTCAGTGACCTCCATGATTAAAAGCAATAAACCACAAATTTAAGAAACACACTGGTTAGGGTGGGTGATGAGAGGGAGTATACAAAAGGTCCATACTCTAGAAACTCTGCCAAACTTCAGAGAAACAAAGAATTGCATAAACAAGCACCTGCCTAGAAAACTCTTGGAAGCTCCCAAGGCCTCTTAGATGGTGGAGTCGGGGGACTAAAGAGTGGAGACACCCTCATTCTCCAGTTCCAAGACCTCTTTCCCCTGTGCCCACTGTCTCGCCTTCAACTCCACTTGAGCTGAAGTTGAAGCTCTTTGACAATTCCATACTCTTTCCATCTTGGGTTTCATGATCCTGTTGTTACTTAGTTCCACTCATGACTACCATCTGCTTTTGTAGATTTTACATGATTGACCTCACTTCTCTATGTCCAACAGCACTGACTGCAACCTATGATCTTGCCCTTCTACATCCCCTCCTCACAATTACATCACTTAGCCCTTGCTTTCCATTCTTCTGTTTATAAAAAACAAAACAAAACAAAACAAAACAAAATGAAAAACCCATCGTACTGGGGTGTCTGGATGTCTCAGTCAGTGGAGTGTCCAACTCTTGATTTTGGCTCAGGTCATGATCCCAGGGTCACGGGATTGAGCTCCACATCAGGCTCTGTGATGAGCATGGAGCCTGTGTAAGATTCTCTCTCTCTCTTCCTCTGCCCCTCTCCCCTGCTCATACATGTGCTTTCTCTCCCTCTCTCAAAATAAATAAATAAACAAATAAAAAACATCATACATCAATTCAGATACCCTGTTTAGCTAAGGTGAAGTATGCCAATTAACTTGTATGTCATATATGCAAGGTATATATATTTTTCATGTCTCACTTCTAGGAATTGCAAATGACTCTAAAACCCAACAAAATGTTCAAGCTCATTGGTAAGCAAATAATTTTAAATTAAAGAAAAAATATGTAAACCATATCACTTTTAGTCAATGAAATCAGCAGATCTTTTTAGTGAGTAAGAGCTAAAATGTCATTCTTCAGTAAGACAAGTATAAATTGATCAAAACTTTAAAGGGTTACCTGGGTGGCTCAGTCGGTTGGGTGTCTGACTTCAGCTCAGGTCATGATCTCATGGCTTATGAGTTCGAGCCCCATGTTGGACTCTGTGTTGACAGCTCAGAGCCTGAAGCCTGCTTCAGATTCTGTGTCCCTCTCTCACTCTGCCCCTCCCTCGCTCATGCTCTCTGTCTCTCTCTCTCTCTCTCTCTCTCTCAAGAATAAATAAAAACATTAAAACAAATTTAAAAAAATCGTTTATAATCTATATGAAAAACCTTGAAAATGTACGTTCTCTTCACGTAGCAATCTGTCATTAGGAATTTATCCTAAAGAAGTAAAAATGAAGTTTACACACAAAGATGTTTATCTCAGAATTCTTTATAATATATTTAGAAACTACCGAAATACTTGACCTTGAAGAAATGATTAAATAAAAATTATATTATATTGTAGTTGTAACTAAAAATTATATTACTTGTACATCACTAAAAATATGTTTATAAAGAATTTTACTGTCACAAATAAAGTTTTATGACATGTGAGATTACAAAAATAGATAGTATGGAAATTATGAAAATAGACAGTATGGAAAATAATACATACAGCATGGTCTCGACTGATACTATGGAAATAAAAGTTAGACACATGTAACAAAACACTGGTGATGGTTTGTCTCTGGGTAGTAAGAGTACTGAATCGAGGTTATTTTAAATTTCATTTTGAGATACTTCTGTATGTTAACATTATACACACATAGATTTATGTTATATATCTTTAACACATATAACTTTGATCATCAGGAAAATTTAAATGATTTTATCAAATAAATCTCTTTGCTTCTAGCCCATTCTCCCCTTTTCAGCCCATCATTAAGTTCTGCCCATTTTTTTCCTTTCCTTTCTCACTGCTTTCACTCAGCACTAACCATGCATGACCTCCCACCTCCACCCCTTGGCTTCCCTCCCTGATAATCATGTTCCCTGCTAACCATCCTGAGAGCAGGAGTAAAAACGGTCTACCTTAAGTGGTTGGGATCATGTTACCCCTAATGAAGGGAATTTGATGTGATCCTTGGTCATCCATAACACTCCAAGCTTTTGATCATGAACTGCAAATCTTTGGTTAACTTCTGACTACAACCCATTGCATAATTTCCCTTTGTTCTGCTCAACCTCAACATAAACACACCCACACGCAAAATTCCCAAGACTACCATTTTACTTTCTGTAACATACCGTTGTTTTCTTTCCTAACTCTTCTCTAGAATCATCTAGAAAGGCTTCTTATCCAAGTATCTACTTTTCTCCAAACGAGTTTACTACCACATTGTTTCAGCATCCCTTTTTTTAGTATACATTGTATACTAGTATACAAGTCTAATTGTCATTTGCAATCAGACTTGCAAAATGCAAAGAAATTCCTGTTTTAGCATAATATTGCCTAAATAGCAAATGCTTCTAGTGTACATAAACCATAATTCTACTTTTGAAAATGAAAACTTATACACAAAACTTAAAACCATTTCTTATGAAAAATGAGATACACCAGTAGTCAGGTTGTTTGTTTATATCATCGACTTGCACAATAAGATGGTAGTTCCTTATAAAGTATATCTAAGGCATTTAAACAAAGAATTCACAGCTCAATCTCTTTAGCTGTTTGGTGAACAACTATGGAGACAGGAAGAATAAAAGTCATATGAATGGCTGTCGTCTCTGAGTAGCAAGAATATGCATGTGGCTGCTGCATCCGTCCTCCTACCATATTTATTTCACATGAGTCCCTGACACCTCAGTGCTTTGATAAACACCTCGTTTCTCCAGCTCTGTTTTACAGACAGGGAAACCAAAGAAATGGCCATGGAGTGGCTTAACACAGCATGTTTTTCGAAATGCCAACACTGAGGGGTGCCTGGGTGGCTCAGTCGGTTAAGCATCCGACTTCGGCTCAGGTCACCATCTCACAGTTCGTGGGTTCAAGCCCCGCGTCAGGCTCTGTGCTGACAGCTCAGAGCCTGGAGCCTGCTTCAGATTCTGTGTCTCCCTCTCTCTCTCTCTGTCCCTCCCCTGCTCACACTCTGTTTCCCTCTCTCAAAAATAAATAAATATTAAAAAAAATTTTTTTAAAGAAATACCAACACTGAAATGACCAGTTCCTCAATTCTAAGTGAAACAATGGTAAGAACTACATGAGAATCACTTTGACCTTAAGTCTTAATATAAATGATAGTGTCAGCCATGACTCCTAATAGTTAACTCGAATGGACAAACTTTTTAATTGAGAAAACACATTACTGTGAAAAACTACTCTGGTGAAGAGAAAGTAGACAAATCCCTCAAACATATAAACACATGATTAACAGTAACATCTTATTAAATATCTTACGAATGGTTGTCAATTAATGCATTTATTGGAAGTAAAATTATAAAACAATAATAATGATAAAAAAATAGAATACCATTAATGGTACTTCAGTTCTCTTTCATAAATGAACAAGGAAAAATTATGATGCAAGAAATCTCCATACCAGACTCCTTATATGCACATACATATGTACCAGCAGAAAAATCAGTTAATAATTGAAATTAGGTTGGCGAATTAAACAACTAAACATAATAGCTCAGGAGGAAACTGATAATTTATCTAAATTTCAAACTGAACTAAAAATTGGTCCCAGTCATTATTTTTCCTTCTACCAATAACTGAATATTAAATGGAATTTAGAAATATTTATTAAAATGAAATCAAAGACAGACTACAAATGGGGTGGATTACAATATATATAATGAAGCATTGATTTCCTTAATATGCAGGAGCCCTTACAAATCCCAATATAACCCAATAAATATTAGCAAATTTATGAACCAGTAGCTCACAGGAAAAAAAAAGTTCTATGGCCAATAAACATAAAAATATGTTTAACTTTATTCAAACTGAACTTTGTTCAATTAAATAGATGGAAATCTAAACAACAAATAGGGATTCGGGTCCATTTTGGATCCCAGAAATGCCAGTATTTCTTTAAGCACTCACTGGAGTGGAAGGGTCCTAAGATTTCAAGAGCCACCAAAAATTATTCTGTGTTTTCTCCCCAAAAGGGAGATATACCATGAGCAACCTTAGGATGGTCAAGACTCATCTGTTAGCTCTTTTATACCATAGTGGGACTTTTATAAAGGACTGGCAGATGGTACTGAATAATACAAAAAAGAAAACAGAATAAATCAGTGTCTTAAGAACTGAGATGTGCCTTGTGGTCTCTACCATCTGATGATGTGAGTGATTTCACCTCTATATCATCTATTTCCTTCCTATCAAAATTCCTGTGTCTAAATTTGATATATAATAAATACACTCACACACACACACACACACACACCTTTACACGTGCCTCAGAGTGTGCACCTTGCCTTGATGACTTGGTACTCTAAAAATTATTTAATGTCTACATCTTTTCTACTACTTAGTGGTACTCTTGATAAAAAAAAAAAAAAGTGTAATAGGAAAAGAGAGAGAGACAGGGAAAGGGAGAGAGAGGGAGGGAGAATAATTGAGTAACTGAGTACTGGTTGTACTGATTCTACTAATTAGATCTTTGGAAAAATTCCTTTAGAATATTTTATTTCTTCTTCTTCTAGGTGAAGTGGAAATTATTTCTCCATAATAATGTCAGAGATGCTGTGAGGGGAAATATAGACAGCATGAATGAAAATGTTCTGCATTTTCAGGGAAATACATATTATTGAAATATTGCTTGCCTATTATTTTAAATATTAAATATTTATATTTATATTTAAATGGTAATGACCCAAAACTATTATCTACTATACTTAATAAAACATTTGTATTAAAATGTTTTACTTTTCTTAAAGGTTTTAGGATAATCTTTGCTAATACCATTCACAAATAACTAGAGGTTAGCTATATTTTCATTTTCAAGGATGCTAACTGAAAGTTTCATAATGAGGATTGCTCCATACCTTTCTTCTTGTAAAACCAGTGGCCACTCTTTGACTGAAGAATTAGAATAACAATGTATGTATTTTTTTTTTTACCCCTGAGAAATGTTTGTTAGTCACATAAACAGCAGCCACACTATGTGCCTTGGAGCTGTAAACCTGAACATGCTATCCCCATGGAGCCTCAGGTAACAGGACTTAATATTAGCTCTTCTGTGGAGTTCAGAGAAAGGCATTTCTATCCCCACCACCAGAGGAGAACTTGAGGTACTATTAAACTTAAATTATAACTTTTTAGTGATACCATTTGCATAATTTATGGTACTCCCATCCTGAGCTTGTTTCAAATTTATTCAGAAAAATACATTTCCTGCCTTCGTTTTTATATCATCACTATGATATGGATGGATGATCACATAAGTAAGGTATGCCATCTTTCTGAGAAAGAAAGGTCTCTTGTTTGGAAGTCACATCTAGGGCTGCCACACCTCAGTAGGAAATGTGTCTCACTCAGCACCTGGTAGCAAACGCAAGTGAGGCTCATCCCAGGAGCACATGCGGGTGAGGTCATGGATGATTGGCAAAGAAGTACAAGCTAATGGAAACACGACTCCAAGCTCTGTAGCTACTTTACATGGCGCTGGCCCAGCATAGGCCCATCTGACCCAAAGACAACAATAACAAAGTGAGACCAGCCAACCTTTACTGAGCATCGGCCATGTACCAACTCTGAGCTAAGTACTTCTTCACATGTAGCTCATCTCATCCTCTCAACAACACTAAGCAGTAATAACTATCGTTATGCTTATTTTATGCATGTGGAACCTGAAGCTTACAGAACTGAAATAAGTTGCCCCAAATCTCACGGCCACTAACTGGGAGAGACAGAATTCACAACCAGGCAGCTAGACTCCAGAGCCCGTGTTTTGACCCCAGAACTACGATGCCAAACAGACCCACCAGCGGAAAGGTCAGTGCTTCATCAATCGTGCTGTGTACTTGCCTCATGGATTCAGCTGCCTTGTCACTCTGTCCCCAGAGGGGAAGTCTGAGCACACTGGCTCAGCTTCAGCATTGGTCACTCACACTTACAAACTAACTGTCTAGTGGGATGAAGAATGAAGACAATAGCTAGAATGAAGTAAACAGGAGTGCCTGGATGGCTCAGATGGTTAAGCATCAAGACTCTTGATTTCGGTTCAGGTCATGATCTCACTGTTCATAGAACTGAGCCCGAGTCAGGCTCTGTGCTGTCAGTGGGGAGCCTACTTGGGATTCTTTCTCTCCCTCCCTCTCTCTCTCTCTGCCCCACCCCGATACACGCTCCTCTCTCTCTCTCTCAAAATAAACAAACTTAAAAAAAAAAAAAAAGAAAGAAAGAATGCAGTAAACAACCTAACCTCCCAGTTTAAAAAAGAGCTAATGAAACCTGAAACAGCCTAAGGGAAGAATGGAGTTCAGTAAGAGTAAAGAGTCAAATGGAAGTAAAAGAAATGGAGAACAAAAAAACAATAAAGAAAATGAATGAAACCAAAAGTTGGTTCTAATAAAGAAAATGAATGAAACCAAAAGTTGGTTCTTTGAAAAGATCGGCAACATTGACAAACCTGTAGTTAGAATGGCCAAGAAAATTAAAAAAAGACTCAACTTAGCAAACTCAGAAATAAAAGAGGGGACATCACTACAGGCACACCTCGGAGATACCGTGGGCTCAGTTCATGACCACCACAACAAAGCAAATGTCACAATAAAGCGAGTCAAATGTATTTTTGTGTTCCTAATGCATATAAAAATTATGTTTATACTGTACTGTAGTCTATTAAGTGTGCAATAGCATTATGTCTAAAAAAACAATGTATGGAGCACCTGGGTGGCTCAGTCGGTTGAGCGACCGACTTCGGCTCAGGTCATGATCTCACGGTTTGTGAGTTCGAGCCCTGCGTCGGGCTCTGTGCTGCCAGCTCAGAACCTGGAGCCTGCTTCTGATTCTGTGTTTCCCTCTCTCTCTGACCCTCCCCCACTCATGCTCTGTCTCTCTCTGCCTCAGAAATAAATAAACATTAAAAAAAAATTTTTTTTAATAAAAATAAAAAAAATTAAAAAAACAATTTATGTACCTTAATTAAGAAATACTTTATTGCTAAAACATGCTAACCGTGATCTGAGTTATCATCGAGCCAAATCTTTTTGCAGGAGGAGGGTCTTGCCTCAATGTTGATGCCCACTGACTGATCAGGGTGGTGGTTGTTGAAGGCTGGGGTGGCTCTGGCAATTTCTTAAAATAAGACAACAATGAAGTTTGACAGATCGATTGCCTCTTCCTTTCTCAAGAACACCCAGAGGCCACTGTAGTATTATTTATTGGCCTAATTTCAATATAGTGTCTCAGGAAAAAGGGAGGTCCAAGGAGAGGGAGAGAGATGGGGGAATGGCCAGTCAGTGAAGCGGTCAGAATGTACACAAAATTTATTGATAAAGTTTGCCATCTTATATGGGTGTGCTTCATAATGCCCCCAAACAATTATAATAGTAATACCAATGATCACCAATAACAGATCACCATAACAAATATAATGAGAAAGTTTGAAATATTGTGAGAATTACCAAAATGTGACACAAAGAGAGTGAAATGAGCAAATGCTGTTGGAAAAACGGTGTTGACAAAACTCCTACAACTCAATAAAAAGACAAACAACCCAGTTAAAAAGCAGGCAAAGGATCTGAACTAAACATTTCTTCAAAGAAGGTATACAAATGGCCAAAAAAAAAAAAAAAAAAAAATCACGAAAAACATTCAACATAATTAGCCATCAGGGAAATGCAAATTAAAACCACAAGGCTATACCACTTCACACCCACTAGGAAGGCTATAATAAAAAAAAAAAAAAAAAGGTAACAAGGGTCGACATGCATATGAAAAAATTGGAACCCTCATATACTGCTGGTGGGAAAGTAAAATGGTGCAGCCACTTTAGAAAACCGTCTGGCAGTTCCTCGGGTTGAACACAGACTTACCATACGACCCAGCAATTCTACTCCTAACTATATGCCCGAGAGAAATGAATACTTAGGACCACACAAAAATTTGCACATAAATAATCATAGCAGTATTATAATAGCCCAAGTAGAGACAACACAGATATCATCAACTGATGAATAAATAAATAAATAGATAAATAAAATGTGGCATATTCAGGGCAGCTGGGCGGTTTAGTCAATTAAGCATCCAACTCTTGGTTTCGACTCAGGTCATGATCTCATGGTTCAGGAGCTTGAGTCCCGTGTCAGGCTCCATGCTGACAATGTGGAGCCTGCTTGGGATTCTCTCTCTCTCTCTCTCTCTCTCTCTCTCTCTCTCTCAATCTCAATAAATACATAAATACATAAACATTTTTAAATACTATTAAAAATGTACTCAGAACTACTTTAGTGCTGAATACTGTTCTGTAGTATGAATGTACTACATATATTCATGTGGTATATTCACACTACAGAACAATATTCAGCACTAAAAAGGAATGAAGTATTAATACTTTCTATAACATGGATGAATCTTGAAAACATTAAGTAGGTGAAAGAAGTCAGTCACAAAAGACCACATTTTGTATTGATTCCATTTATATGAAATGTTCATAATGGGCAAATCTATAAAGACAGAAAGTAGATTAGTGGTTGTATAGGGCTGGCAATGGGGGGTGGCAGGTGGGAAAGAAATGGAAGTGACTGGTAATGGGCACAGAGGATTTTTTTAGGGAGGTGATGAAAATGTTCTGTAACTGATTATAATGATGGTTATACAACTGTGAACATACTAAAAACTCAGTGGTGTGTATACTTTAAATAGGTGAAATGTACTATGTGAATTATATCCCAAATAAAGCTATTATATCTATCTCTATCTCTATCTTTATCTCTATCTCTATATCTCTATCTCTATAGTGTGTGTGTGTGTGTGTGTGTGTGTGTGTGTGTGTGTCCAGTATGTCAGAGTGAAAGTCAGCAAAGGCTGACACTCACCATGCCCACTTCATAAGGATAGATTTCAAAGGCTTACCCCAGATTTCTCCCATTCCAACCATCATGCCCAAGTGGCAAAAGCTGGGTATGCAGCTGTGGTAGCTGTGATGTTCATGTTACATGTTACCCCTAATTTCATTTCAGACTAGAACTGTATAGGTAAAATCTCACCACAGAGAAACACTACAGAGAAGGTCAGGGCAATATTTTATGTCCTGGTGGATGGCTTAGTACTCCAGCTTCTTATTCACAGTGAATCGCTTTCCAAGAAAATGCTCTCTGGTCCCCACTCAATCAGCACTCCCCCTGTGACGAAAGTCCCCAATGGTGTCTGTGTGTACACGCATGTGCATACATGCTTTGCTGGAGATGGGAGTCTGTGGGCCAGAGCACTGCTAAACTGAGCGATGTGTAAGTAACCTCCCTTCTCAGCCCCAGCAAATGATGATTTTCCTTCCCCTTGTATCTTCCTCCTGAATCGTCTTCATTCCAGTCAACTTTGCTTTCCAACATCTCAGAATGGTTTAGCAGAAAGAAAACAAGCTTTAGAATCTGGTAGGCAAGAGCCCAAAAACTAACCTTATTCCTTTCCACTTAGTAACCTTGGGCAAGCCTCAGATGTCAAGTTTGTAAAATGCATATCACACAGTATCCAAACCGTTAAAAAATATTTCTAGAGTTTCCACTATGTGTTGGGTACTGAGAATACACACCTGAGTAAGACACAGACTCTTAGGTAAAAAAATTCATGGTCTAGTAGGAGACATAGAAATATACACAAATAATTATTACAATGCAGTGCGATAAATGCCATGATAGATAGTATCATAAAGGAGGGAGGGATTGATTCTCTTAACAGTGGAAAAGAAGGAAGAAGGCTTCATGGCGTGGCTGTGAGACTTTGCTAAGACAATGTGTCCACAGAACCCTTGGCGCGTAGCAAGTGCTCAGAGAGTGTGAAGTTCTTGCCCCACCAAGGGCCCTAGGAATTCAGAAGAAGAAAAAAATAAGTTTGGGCAAGGGAGGTAAGAACCTGGAAAGGACTGTTCACTGCTCTGGTCAGAGTTATTATTAAGAGCTAATTCAACTAAAGAAAACTGGGCATCACTTTTTTTATTTCTTCCTGCCCATAAATATACTAACTAGAAAGATATAAATGCAGATGTCCTGGGTTTAATATTGTGTATTTTAACCTATAATTCTAACTTTGCCAAATTAGAATGTCAAGTAAAATGGCCCCCCCCAAAAATTCTTAACTCTTTCTTCAGCCAATACATATGCATTTACTGACAACCCCCCTCCCCATTATGTGGCACCAGGCAACAGAGACATAAAATTACTTATGACAAGCTTAGAAATGACTAGGGCAGATAAAACAAGACTTTAATAATTGTTAACACAGGGCAGAACAACGTGTTGTTTTTATTCCCTCACAATAATTGCTCAGGAGGTTTACTTGCTCTTGAAACAAAGCAGGGAGTTAATATTGATAATAATGGTTCCTTCCTGATCAGACCTGTACCTCTATTCTAATTTTGAGAAATAGATATTTGGAAATGGGCTTCCCCTTGGTGATAAAAAAGATATGATAAAGTTTCTCAGTAGAGACAAGTCAAGTACTCAATGTTCTCAGAGCAAAATCTTGCTGAAATGATAAAACCTCCACTGGTTATCAAGAGGCTTAGCTGTGCAGATAAACAACCTTGAGAGTCAGTAAATCTACGGTAGTACAAGGCACGTGGTGCGTGTAACTCAACTTTGGAGTCTGTGGCATACGATGTGGGGATTCCTAAACCAGAGATCAACGCAGCACCTGCACTAAGGATATAGCAGATCCCTACTTTCTCCTGCCCATCCGCCTTCCCGTGTTCCCTGGTAAAGACCCCTCCACCTCCCATAAATCAGAGATAGGTCCATGCAGGTAAATCACAGTCCATCTGGGGATGAGAAAGCTGTGGGGTTTTCCTTAGGAATGAAAGTTGTAAGAACAATGTAAGCCTGAAGTTGCCAAAATAAAACCAACGCAGAGGACAACAGGCTGGGAGACAGAAAGAGAAAAACAATCCTGATGACCTGTTTTGACTCCTTTGATCCAGCCATGTGTCACCCTTTGGAATTCCCAGTTACGTAAATATATATGTATACATGTAACTTCATGTATAGAATTAAATTTGATAGATTTGTTTGTTGATTGATTCCTTAAGCTACTTGGGATTGGAATTCTGACACTTACAACCAAAAGAGTCCTAATTAGAAAGGGTCTCACTGCACTGCTCTTCCTCAGTGTATATTATTATGGGGGTGGGGTAACCAAGAAGGTCACAGAGTAATCACACCTGACCCATCCCCTCTTTCCATTCCTTTTTCCAGTTCAGCAAACGTACTCTCCAGGTGCCAGAGAAAGCCACCATCTTCCCTCCTTAATTCCTTCAGTAAAATTTTACTCTATGCCTCTTCACCCTTATTGAAAGGGCATTTCATCATTTTTGGTATAATGGAAGAATGGTGTGAATCTAACGTATCTTTGAAGAGAAGTGCTAGAATTCAAACAGAAAATCAACAAAGGACATTCCGATGAAAGAGGGCTCCTCCTAGAAGTTTCTTATGTTTAACTTCTGAAAAGTGGTCAGATCTCTCTCTCTCTCTGTGTAGTAGAATCTTACAAAAAATTCTCTCATTCATGGAGAGAGCCTTTTTGCAATGATTACAACCAAATGCCATGAAATGCAGCCCCCAATAAAAGGCCTGTCTATCCTACATCTGTGTCTGCTGTCCTGAGCAGTGTTAACTAGGATTGCTCAAAGAATTCAGAAACAATTGATCATCCGTATTTTTCTCTTTCCTTTTATTTTATCTGCCTTCTCCTACTTCCCTCTTAGAAAAAGAGTGTAGATTAAGAATAAAGAACAAAACCTACCGGGAGGCAACTTTTACAGGAAGCCATGGAAAATCCGTTAAGAGAATTTTTGACCAGGGCTGACCCAGATCAGTGCCTGTGTGGGCTAAGCAGTGGCTCATCCATAAATCTGTTTATGTACAGTGCAAAGCAGGGCTACCAGCAGGAAGGATGGCTTCCAAACCATCATTCAGTCTAAACTATTATATACCAACCCTGCTTGTGGAACTAAAACAAATTAAAAACAAAGAAACAACAACAACAACAACAAACCAGCCATCACAACAACTAGAATTTTTGTAGGGTCCTGGGCCTTGGTAGTTTTTAAAGCTCCTCCAGGTAATTCTAGTATGTAGCCAAGGTCAAAATCCATTAATTTATACAGACATCCAGACAAAATCTTTCTCCAACCATTGCAATGTTCTGGGTTGTTTTGGCTGTAACCAAAATGGCTACCAACAAAGCCTAGGGTATTCTCATTCTTTCTCTTCCACAGATGATTAGGTTATCAGTTACAAAGCCTTTACAGAGTATCAGCCTGAACTAAGCACCTTACATACATCATCTCTAAGCTTTACAACCATCCTGGACAATGGTCCTCAGTAAATACTTGTTGAATGAATATATAAATAAGCAAGGACAATGGCAGTGCAAGACTCAGGGGGAAAGGCTACCTCACCTGGACTCATCTCTGTTCCAGATAGTTGCCCTTTCTCCAGCACCCCCATCTCTGAGGTTCCCACAATCTCACTGATGGATAGGACCCTCTACACACATCTTGACCCCATGGCAATTTAATCTGGTTTTCCTATAGCTCCAAGAGTTAAAAAATAATTATTTTTAAACTGAGTCTAACCCAGGACATGTTTTTGTTTAGTTCTAAAGAAAATGCCCATTTGTCAGGAGGGTGTATTGAGGTAAGTTAAGATTCAACAATTTTTTTAGTGCTCCTATACTAAAACTAATCTGAGGGTAAAGGTAAACTCCAGCATTTACTAAATGATGTGGCTTTGTTCAAGGCCCTGAGCGCTCAGTGCCTCAGTTTCCCCATTTGTAAAAGGTGTTAATGATCCCTAGCCAGTAGAGCCTCTATAAGATTGTAAGCACCTGGTACAATGACTGACGCATAGTAAGTACCCAAATAGTATGACCTGAGAAGCCATCGTAGACCAAAGAGTGTTGTTGAAGAAGTGCTGTCTTTAATGGCTGACACAGCTCACCAAACACTGTGTGGTTGGCAGTGTGGGCCAGTGGGAAGAACTGGGAACAGTGGAGGTAGAAAATCTGGATGTCAGCTCCTTCACTAACCAGGTGTATGATCTTGGCCTCTCTATTTCAGCTTTCTCACATACAAAACGGGCATATTTTACAACTCAAAAATTTTCTATAAAAGGTAAACAAAATTCAAAAAGTATTTTAAGAAGTATACAAATGGGGGCACCTGAGTGGCTCAGGTGGTTAAGCATCTGATTCTTGATTTCAGCTCAGGTCGTGATCTCACGGTTCATGAGATGGGAGTCCTATGTTGGGCTCTGCACAGACAGTGTGGAACCTGCGAGGGATTCTCTTTCTCCCTCTCTGCTCCTCCCCCCACCCAAATAAATAATAAATATTTTTAAAACACAAATGTTTAAAAAGAAAAAAAAGGAAGTATACAAATCTAAGATATTCTTCCTGTGCTTGTTCATAAATTTAAAAAGAATCAAATCTTTGATGACTGTTCTCAAGCATCCCATAAGAAAGGGGCTGTCATTACCTGTGCAAATAATAAAGCAAAAAATCTTTGCATGTACTGACTGCTGTTTCTAAAAGTGACGTAGAATTTCGACTGAGACACTATCCAGATGCTTCCTTGTCTTCCATTGGGCAAGGGTGCCTTGCTGAAATGACCTGACTGCACCAAAGAGCCCAGAATATTAATGCAAATTTAAAAACATAACCCCTTTCATCCACCACCGTAAAGAAATTTAAAGGTCATATGCCTCCTTTTGTTATTCTAAGGGAAGGACATTCTGAGCAAGTCTCCAGTAACTTTTGAAGTTAGAATGGAATATTTGTGAATGCACATATTTGTAGGCTGGGAAGTTGAGGTAGGTAGTAGTGAGAAGGAAATTTAGAAACTTATTCATCTCTAAGATATTCAGTTGAGTCGGACTTTGACACCCATGGGATCAGCACCCAGAGCTTTGTGTGAGTTAGAATTTGAAGCTCTTCTAACCCCATTGTGAAAGACACGACCTTTGTCTCCCAGGAAATTTCGCAGCAAGTCTGACTTGAAACTTACACCTACCTTTCTTACTGAATATTTCTTTACCCATAAATATTAAAACCTGATCTTAAAAAAGAACTCTCAAAACTTGCTATATATAGATGTTAGAATACCATGTGCATCTGAAAATAATAACTATTCATAAGCAAAAATAATGATTCATAAGCAAAGGTTCAGTGAATGAAAACTACATAAGGGAGCCCGTTTTCATAATGAAACCAACTTCGAGGGGAAAGAGAGAGAAAATGGCCTGAGCGAAGTCAGGTCAACAGCCAGCTTTCCTGCACTGCTGCATGAAAGTGAAGTCTTCAGGGTGCCTGGGTGGCTCAGTCGGTTGAGCATCCGACTTCGGCTCAGGTCATGATCTCACAGTCCGTGAGTTCAAGCCCCGTGTCGGGCTCTGTGCTGACAGCTCAGAGCCTGGAGCCTGTTTCAGATTCTGTGTCTCTGTCTCTCTCTGCCCCTCCCCTGCTCATGCTCTCGCTCTCGCTCTCGCTCTCTGTCTCAAAAATAAAAAATAAATGCTAAAAAAAAAAAAAAAAAAGAAAGTGAAGTCTTCGATAACGAAGTGGCCTCTGGCATGGTCTTTGCCAGGACCAGATTGCCCCTGGTGTAATCAACAGCTTGCGTGTTTAGGTCGGATCAACTGTTAAGTCATGAAACTTTTCTCAAGCTCAGTTTCCTCATCTGTAAAAAAGTGGCAGTCGCCTCCCAGGGGGATGGAGTCAGTTAAGTAAACACCCTACACAGAGCACTTACTTAGTAAATATACTCCCAGAAACAGACTTTTCTCTCTCCACCCCTCCGGGTGATAACACTTCCAACCACACCCTTTCTGAGATCACTTAACTTTAAAGCACTGGCACACACAGGGAATGATTTTCAGCCCATATAGCCACGTTTTTCAATCCCCCAAACATATTAAATGGTGGTCTATTCTTACCAAGGAACACTAGGCAGCAATGAAGGAATAAATTCCAGCTACATGACACAATGTGGACAAATGCCACAGACACAATATTGAATGAAAGATACCAGGTACAAAAAAGCACATATGGTTTCATTTTTATGTTCAAGAACAGCCAAAGCTACTTATTTTACAAATACTGCTTCCATGGTAGGACAAATCAAAATAATGATCATCTTGAGCCACGGGGTGACAGAGAGGAGAAGCACAAAGGAGCCTTCTGGACACTGAAAATGTTCTGTACCTTGATCTGAGTGGTTGTTACACAGGTGCATACGTATGTAAAAATTCATCAAGCTGTACACTTCAGAGTTGTGCACTTTACTGCCTTTGTTACACCTCAATAATGTTTCAAATAATATTTTAAATATTTTTAAATTATTGTAATTATTAAATATTATTATTAAATTATTTTAATTAAAAATAATGTTTAAAATAATATTTTTAACAGATTTCATTTTTTAAATAATCTCTACAGCCAACATGGGGCTCACACCCACAATCCCAAGATCAAGAGTTTGCACACTCCACCAACTGAGCCAGCCAAGGTGCCCTTAAAATAATATTTTTTTCAAAGCATTTATTGGACTTAGTCTTATTACATGGAAGTTTCTCTCTTGTGCATTCTTCCAGGCTCTTTTTACATTTACCTATATATGTACATGATAAATGTGTTCATTGGTACCTCATAATTGTAGAAATAAAGAATTACTCATATATGAAATTTTCCAAATAATTGAATGTATCCACTTAAGTAAGCAAAGGTTACTTAAGTAAGGAAACCATTACTTTCTTCGATGAAAATCTTTATGAAATGATTTACAGTCTTCACTATCATTTTAAACAGACAATATTGAGTACATTCCTCTTGGTGAACCAAGGTTATCCTTAGAAACTTATATCGTCAAGCTGGGCTGAGACTGAGCTATAACTTCAGGAGCTATTGCTTCTATACTGATGACGGTAGCTTTTGCCCCTTCTCTGTTATCTGTGGCTACTGCTTTCTGTCACCTGCCTGTCTCTGAGGATCCCGGTCCTTCTCATTTGCTTTCTCCCATGCATTTATTTGTAGGGTTGGTGCCTATCTTTTGCATGCCTAGTATGTACTAAGCACTGGAGATAATTGTAGCAAAGAAGACACTCATTATCCATGACCTAAGGGGATCCAGATTTTAGCAGAGGAGTCAAGTATAAAATAAGTGTGGGGCGCCTGGGTGGCTCAGTCAGTGAAGCATCCGACTGCAGCTCAGGTCATGATCTCACAGTTCGTGGGTTCAAGCCCTGAGTAGGGCTCTGTGCTGATAGCTTGGAGCCTGGAGCCTGCTTTGGATTCTGTGTCTCCCTCTCTCTCTGCCCCTCCCCCGCTTACACTCCATCTTTCTCTCTCTCAAAATAAATTTTAAAAAATAATTTAAAAGAAACAGTAAAAACAAATGTGATGACTATCATAAAGGGGAAAGCATAGGACCTAATTCAGGAGGTCACTTCAAAGAAGTGCCATTTGGGGCGCCTGGGTGGCGCAGTCGGTTAAGCGTCCGACTTCAGCCAGGTCACGATCTCGCGGTCCGTGAGTTCGAGCCCCACGTCAGGCTCTGGGCTGATGGCTCAGAGCCTGGAGCCTGTTTCCGATTCTGTGTCTCCCTCTCTCTCTGCCCCTCCCCCGTTCATGCTCTGTCTCTCTCTGTCCCAAAAATAAATAAAAAACGTTGAAAAAAAAAAAATTAAAAAAAAAAAAAAAACAAACAAAGAAGTGCCATTTAAGCAATGAGAAATGAAAACCAAGTCCAGAGTGAGACCTTAGTATTTGCTGAATGAGAATGAATGCATGAGTGATCATTAGCCAACAGAGTTCTGAATTATCGAAAGATGCCTAAATCAAGAGTCAACAGGCATTCAGTGAGGCCCTGATGAACTTAATGACATGAATTTTGGTGGCGATGAGGACTATATTCTGCTTTAAGACACTGAGTTACTTGACAAATGAAGAATTTTTACTCATTGTTCAGCTAACTATATGTATTCAGTTTTCATTTCATGCTACCAACACAAAACAAGCCCCAAATAGCCCAAATCTTTACGATGATTCCTCTATCTTGCCTGCATAGTTCTGACCCCTAGCTCCTATGAATGTGACTTTCCTGGTATAGTTACCCAAAATTATCTGCAAAGGTAGCTGTCATCCACCCACGCTTCTGTGTGACAACTCTGTCCAAGCAAGCCAAAGCAGCCCCAACTTCTCGGGCAGTACTGAATGTTGCAAACTGCCACCTAATTTGGGGCCTATTATTGGCCCTGAAGCGTTCACCTTCATGACATATACAAATCAAGAACTTGCATTCTAAAGGACAGAAGGAACAGATGACAACAACCTTTGTGGAGAGACTATCCAATTATCTATCTTTTAAAGCAAACCTGATATAGAAACATTATTATCATATCACATAGCAGCAAAGTTTAAAATGACAGAGCTAGGAGTCAATGTATTCAGGACTTAATCTGACGTATGAGTTGGCCCATCAACAAACTATCATGTAAGGGAGAGCAAGAGGTACAAACATAGCCTTTGGTGATCATAGCTTCTTACAATTCCATGTAGATCTTTGGGACTCAATATCTGAAAAGGCTAAACAAAGGAGCTACACTGAATAAGGATTTTCCCAATGACATAAAGGGAAACAAGGAATGACAAGCATCTGGAAAGGGTGTATTTTTAGACTTCTTCCCCAGAGTCTTTCTGTTCATCTGTTAAGATTTCACACATAAAACTTCATCCCTCTAGTTCAGCTACAGTAGAATTAACACATGAGCTCCTCCACTGGTTAAACTCTAGTTTGGATTTATGTGGCATCATACATGGTCAAAAGTTTCACAGACTATTCATCATCTAAGTGCAACCAAGGGACAGACAAGTAGAAAGCAAGCATTCTTCCCTCTCTTTCGAAATCTTCAGAGTGGTAAGAAAAAGTTAATCCGCTTGTCAAAAGTCACATAAACTTTCAGTAGTCAGGGTAGTGAAACTGCTGGCTGTTAAACCTGATTTTCTGACACGCATATACAAATAACCAAATCTGCTATCCTTCAGGTGAATGCGATGTCTTTTGACCTCCACGGCTGTTACTTTCAGTCCTATTTGCCTAAATACACAAAGCCACAGTGAAGTTTTCCCCATGAAGGAGGTTTCCTCTAGTTTTGAAACAATCGTTTCTTCCAGCCATTTTGCAATGGACTGGGAACCTGTCAGGAGAAAGACTCTTGGCTCCTTACTATCAGTGTCACGAGGCATATCATGTTTTTCCAAAATCAATGGCCTCTTAACTTCAGTACTGTCTTCATACTTTCGTCTCCCACTAAAAGGGCAAACAGGCCAAAGATCCCGTGTTTATTATAGAGAATACATTACACTGCGATTCCTTTCCCTGAGAACTCGAGCATTACAGAAATCTTTTGAAGCTATTCTTTTCCTACATTTTTCCTATTTATTGTTTGGGTTTTAGCCACTATTAACATGTTCCCAGGTATCTGCAATTGTTATTAAATTTGATCAAATGTAAACATTTGGCTAAGGCTCTAGTTTTATCATATAAACTCGTATTTTTTTTACCAAAAAAAAAAAAATTGATCAAATGTAAATATTTGGTTAAGGTTCTAGTTTTATCATATATACTCATATTTTTTTACCAAAAAAAAAGCTAGAATATAAATACTTAGTGTTTCCAAGAAGTATTCAGTCATTAGTTCTCCAAAATTAATCTATGAACTGCATATAGTCATTCCTAGAATGTTCTAAAAACACAGATTCGAGGATAAGAAGCAGTCTTTCAAGCTGACCTTTAATTTGCTATCTTGTCCAAACTTAACAGAAAAGGTAAGGAGGAAAGAAAGCTTCAAAGTATTTTCATGAAACCAGAACCACCATTTAGCAAAAGCTTTTAATGGCATGAGTCACGGGGCACACCGAAGTGCAAATCACAAGGTTACACGTCGCCTCCTAGAAACACCACACCTGGTTCCAAATTCTTTACTAAAGCAAATGCTCACTAACATCTCATTCAGATCACTGGAAAACCTCAAGCACAGGAAGATTTTACCTCACTCTCCATGACATTTAAGTCCCTCTAGTAAAACCGAAAACACCATTTGACTGAAAGTGAAGATTACAATTATCCGGGGACTCCGAGATACAGTTTGCAAAGAAATTATTTTTGCCCCTTCCTCCCCTCCCCGTTCCCGCCCGTTCAGCCGAAGGCAAACCAAATTGTATGTAATCTGAAAATTTAGATATTTATAAATAACAAAGTATGAAACAAGTACCTGCCAAACACCTGGAGCTCTCTTTCCTCTGCTTGCTCTCTCCTCCCACACTCTGGCAACGGAATGCCCTTCAAAACCATGGCTCAGTGCTTTTGGTAAATGTTTTACGAGACACTAAACAGCCTTGTGTCCCACCCTCAGAGCAAACACCATTGAGAGAACACAATATAATGGTTGCAAAGATATCGTGTGATGTACAATGATGCAAATGAATAGGCAGGCTCTATTTCTACACTTCCCCTTAAGGGGGAAAAAAAAAAATTCCAAACCTGTGAGGGGTGGGGGTAGGCCGGCAGGAAGGGCTTGCAGAAATAAACCTTGACACTAGAAGCATTACAAGTTGTGTGTGCGTGTACGTGTGTGTGTTAAAACGGCATTACGATACTGCGCTCATTGTTCTCATCTCCGAGCAAGTCTTGGCTTGCTAACCTGAAAAAGCGTCCAAGGCAAGAGCTAATAAAGGGTAGAGTTCACCAGTGAGTCTGTAGACACAGTAGCAACTGTACATTTACCACCTCTCTCTATTTATTAGAGAAAATACAACTCAAAAAAGCCTCTCTAACCCTTCTTGCACAATCAACAAAATGTACTCCCCGTTTTCCATATCCCTCAAGTAACTCACAGTTAAAAGCCAACCTCTGCTCTGAACCAGAAGTTTTGCATTCCATTCAAGTTAACAATTACAACTGGAGGATAACAGAAACTTGCTGGCACTGAATTATTAGCATACCCAGAATGTCAGGTGCCTCTTGGTACCACCAGGGTTAACACGATAAAGAGAAGGTGCTCAGGGATCAGCTGCCTGGTTTTACAGAAACCACGTACGGAGATGGCTGGAGTCTGGGGCCCATGTGGGCAACACACATCTACCTGCTCTTGGAGCTCTGAGTGGGACATCTGAGAAACGAGAAAGTAGAATTATTTAGCAAGTGTCAAGCCTACTCGCTAAAAGGAACCCAAGGCCGTCTAGAGGAGAAGATCAAGAATCGACTTTCGCTCTGAAATCACACACACAGCCAGGTTAGGCAAATAAGAAAACCCCATTCTCTTGTCCCCACCCCCTACCCCAGTCTCCAGGGATACTCAAAATTCTGCATTTCATATCTTTAGGATGTCTAGTGGAGTAGAAAGAAAACCAAACATAGGACTGAGATCATGGCTTTTCCACACACTAGCTGTGTGACCTTGAGCAAATCATTTAACCTCTTTGAGCCTATAAAATAAAAATGTCTCATCTATAAAATAAAATGTCTAGAACCAGGAAAGATATCCCAAAGAACTGAGAGCTCTCCCAATCTCAGAGCCTAGAAAATGGCACATTTTCAAAACTCAAGATTTCCAAATCTTAAGGGTTGTTGCAAATTGTTTTGTCCCCTTACGTTACAGTTATAGGTCCCATTTTATTTTCCATTTCCTCCTATTATAGATGCCTCAGGTTAGTGCTGTGACTAAAGGCAAGTGACTTCACTTCTCTTTTGTCTTTTGTATCGCAGGGTGGGTGTCTGCCTCCCAAGGGGCACCGTGAGGGGCCTCCCAGCCAGCGGCCTGAGTCCTTCTGATTTTACATTTCTCCTCTTCATGAATCCACCCGCCCTTGAACACAACCTCACTTTCCCTTTCCTTCTCTCCTTTCTCATTTTTCTTTTTCCCTTCCTTCCCTCCTTCCCTCTCTGCCTGGCCTCCCTGAGAGAGAGATGATGGAAATGTGGCGGAGAGTAATTATCCTCCTCATCCCATTTCTTCCATTATTTCATGTGTCATATCAAACACTCTGGGGAGGGCGGGAAGTCGGATGTTAGTCTATCATCCAGATTCTACTGGCGGGAGCCCGAGACGCAGAGATTCAGCTGGTCTCAGGGCAATTGCAGACGGCGTCCTGCAGCTCGGCTTTCCTGACAGGCCAGGGTTGCCTCAGCTCAGCCCGGGCCTAAAATGTACCTCAGTGCCCCAATGTCCCCACCTGTTCTAGTCAATTCTACCTGCCAATTGTGGCATATTCTCCCCTGGGATCGCTCATCTCCTCATCTCCTTCCTTCTTCTGTCTTGGCTGGTCTTCCTCTTATTCTGTTTTTAGGATCTATCTCACTCAACTCCTATAACTCACTTTTGACGACCGCTATCCCTGTGTGCCTTTTTTTTTTTTAATGTTTATTTACTTTTTGAGAGAGAGAGAGAGAGAAAGAGAGAGAGAGAGCGCGCACAAGGGGGTGGGGAGGGGCAGAGAGAGAGGGAGACACAGAATCCGAAGCAGGCTCCAGGCTCTGAGCTGTCAGCACAGAGCCTGATGCAGGGCTTGAACTTGAACAAGATCATGACCTGAACCACTCAGGTGCCCCATTGTGTGCCTTTCTTTAGGCAAACCCAACAGGAGCAAATCTCCACCAAATGACAAACCTGTATGTTTGGGGGGAAATTATCCAGTTCCTAGGAGGCTTTCTTTATCAGTGCCCCTCTTGGGTCACGTATCCCATGTCACCCGGCACCCCACTCTTTGTGTGTACGTCAACTGCTTTCTAGACCACCAGAGTACCCACTTCTGCACCCATGCATGGAGCCCAGAGCTTAGGACTAAGGAACATACTGGAATTTTGATGAAAAAAATGTGAGGACATAGTATCTGAATCTAAAGCAGTGCCCTGATGGAGTAAACTTCAGGTATAAGCAAAGGCCTGAGTTTGGGGTTTTGATGTAGCTGCTTTGCACTTTTATGTATGTATGTATGTGTATATATATATATATATAATATATAATATGTGTGTGTGTGTGTGTATATATATATATATATATATATATTCAAATAAGGATAAGAAAAGTGGGTTATAAAGACAAGGTAGCAAATAAGCTAACCATCAAATTGTGCCATGAAACAAGCATCATTTACTAAATGTCTGCAATTACCCAGTACTTGATACATGTTAACTCATTTAATGTAATCGCACAGGAAGAGACAGACTCGGAGAGACTGCCCATGGGCAGGCAACTGATAAGGACAGAAGTGAAAATCAGAGGTCTCCATCCTTGCCCTTTGCCTGAGCTGTCCTCATGTGACACAAGCACACTGCAGCCTGCTCACTCCAGGGACGTGCCTGTTGCCCCAATCAAGAGCCACCTGCGGGTGTTTTCTGCCACTCTGTGTTCTGCTCAGAACCTGCTTGACCCTGTTTTTCTACTCTACGCCTTTTCCTTGTCCTCTCCACCCTCCTCCGGCCACCTTTGCTTCTTATCCCAAAGACAATCTGTCCTGTTCACTTGGAAATCTATTGGCAAACTCGAATACAGGGGCCCTCGTTTGACCACAAAACCAAATAGACAGTATGGATTGCCCCACTTAAGGAAGCCGTTTATAGTCATGTCTTCTGTGGCTGCAAATTTGATATTTGATTTTAAACACGGCAGGCTGTGTTAAAATTCCCTGTTCTATATAGATAGCACTTGGTGTGTGTGCTATTATATTCAAATATTATATTTCATGGTGCTCAGAGACTAAAACTCTGTGTCCCTGAGAAAGAACCATGCCTTCTGTACAAAATAAATGTTTATAATAAGATTTCCCCATTTCCAGCCATACACTTCTTTTTTTTTTTATTTAAAAGTTTTTTTAATGTTTTTATTTATTTTTGAAACAGAGAGAGACAGAGCATGAGCAGGGGAGAGGCAGAGACAGAGGAAGACACAGAATCCAAAGCAGGCTCCAGGCTCTGAGCTGTCAGCACAGAGCCCGACGTGGGGCTCAAACTCACAGACCATGAGATCACGACCTGAGCTGAGGTCGGACGCTTAACCGACTGAGCCACCCAGGTGCCCCTCCAGCCATACACTTCTAAGTTGAGTTTTTGCTCTATTTTTTTTATGTCAGTGTGCAGGTATACCCCTGAAGTTCTGTGTTTTTTTTAATAAAAAAAATAATAAAGTTTATTTATTTATTTTTGAAAGAGAGAGATACAGCGAGGAAGGGGCAGAGAGAGAGGGAGACAGAGAATCCCAAGCAGGCTCCGCAGCTGTCAGTGCAAAGCCCAACGTGGGGCTCGAACTCACGAACAGTGAAATCATGACCTGAGCCAAAACCAAGAGTTGGACACTTAACCGACTGAGCCACCAGGCACCCCACCCCTGAAATTTTTAACTGCAAAGTTCCAATAGGGCAGAAGAATCTAACTCTGGCAAGTGCTACTCTCTTGCCCTGGGCTGCTTGCAAAGCATCTGTCAGTTCTAGAGGCTCCCTTCCAGCTTGGATATATATCCTTGAGTCTAGCATATATTTGTTCTGCAGGATGGTTCCAGATTCTGGAAGGGATTTTGAGTTCCCTTGGATACTAGGTTATAGGAGAGGAAGAATCAGCAGAAGGTGGAGATTTTATTTGGAGCTGCTAAGTCGCTCAGACTCTGCCAAAGACCTGGCACTCCCCTGAATCACTCAAGCCTCTTCAGTTCTCTGGACCTTGCAAGTGTGGCCTCAGCAACTGTTCACCCCCCACTCCAGCTTAACCTCAGACACCCAAGGAAGGTGTCACAACGGCCCTGGGTGTTTTCCCAAGTTGCCCAAGGAAGGAGAGGTTGGAACAGGTGAGGAGAACACATGAGGAGTCTTCTCTGTCCAACACTGTCTTTCACTAGGACATCAACCACTAGACCAGCAGTTCTCAAATTGAGGTCTCTGAACACCCCGAAGAACCCTAAGGCTCTTGCAGAAGTCTGTAAGGCCATAACTATTTTCATAATAATTTTAATATTTGTGCCTCTTTCACTGAGTTAACATTTGCACTAACGGTGTAAAAGCAAAGGCGGGTAAGGCAGCACAAAATCAGGCAGAGACAACAAAGTGTACTAGTAATCACAACATTTTTCACCGCTGGGCACTCAAAGTTTGTTTTTAAAGCCCACTATCCTCAAGAATGTACCTGATGATGCAGGAAAAGATTAATTTTACTATATCTTGGCTCTCGAGTGTACATCTTTGTAATATTCTGTGTGAGGAGATGGGAAATACGCACATGGCTCTCTTGCTGCATACCAACTATGATGATAGTCTCAAGGAAAATCACTTTTGTGGGGTACAGAGTGAATGATAGCTGCTTTTGTCGTATAGAACACCATTTTTACCCAAACGAATGACCGATAGATAAAACCATGGTTGTTCCCACTTGTACATTTGGCACACTTTTTCTGGAAAATGAATGAAGTGGGCTTGTCACGTCAAAGAACATAACTGATAGCGTTAGTTTCCAACTTCAAGCTTTCAAGCCAAAAGTTCAAATTTTGCAGAAGCGCACTTGCCGCTATGCACTTGACCGCTTGCCAATAATGAAAGGTTTCTCTGATGAGATTATTTGCTATATTAACAAATGTGATTTTTTTAATGCCATATAATGAAATGTGTCCATATTTAGAAGATCTTCACCACTCAGTACACCAGTATTTTCCAAATGACCAATTCATAATATTACAGAATCATGCGTGGGTAAAAGAGCCATTCAAAGTACAAGATAAACCAGTGGATTTTAATGTTATAGAGTATGAAAAGTTCATTGATACTGTTTCTGATTCCATACTGCAACTAACTTTTTTTTTTTAATTTTTTTTTTTAACGTTTATTTATTTTTGAGACAGAGAGAGACAGAGCATGAACGGGGGAGGGTCAGAGAGAGGGAGACACAGAATCCGAAACAGACTCCAGGCTCCGAGCTGTCAGCACAGAGCCCGATGTGGGGCTCGAACTCACAGACCGCGAGATCATGACCTGAGCCGAAGTCGGCCACTCAACTGACTGAGCCACCCAGGCACCCCTGCAACTAACTTTTAAGAAACCATCTGTTTTAAGAAATCTTTTTTTGGGGGGTTTATTTATTTATTTTGAGAGAGAGAGTGCAAGCTGGGAAGAGGCAGAGAGAAAGGGAGAGAGAGAATCCCAAGCAGGCTCCTCACTGTCAGCGCAGAGCCTGATTCGGGGTTCGAACACACGAACCGTGAGATCACAACCTGAACTGAAACTAAGAAGTCAGACACTGAGCCACCCAGGTGCCCGTAAGAAACCATCTCTTAAGAGTTTGTATTTAGTATCAAAGAAGAATGTTTATGATGATCTGAAAAAGGCTACAAAAATACTCTTCCTTTTTCTAGCTACATATCTTTATGAGGCTGAATTTTCTTTATATAATTTTATAAAAATAACATATATCAACAGAATGAGGGCAGAATATAGCTCATTTCTATCCAGATGGTCAACCAACACATGAAAAAATGTCCAACACCACTCATCATCAGGGAAATACAAATCAAAACCACAATGAGATACCACCTCACACCTGTCAGAATGGCTCACATTAACAACTCAGGCAACAATAGATGTTGGCGAGGCTGCAGAGAAAGAGGATCTCTTTTGCACTGCTGGTGTGAATGTAAACTGGTGCACCCACTCTGGAAAAACAGGATGGAGGTTCCTCAAAAAACTAAAAATAGAGCTACCCTACGACCCAGCAATTGCACTACTAGGCATTTATCCACGGGATACAGGTGTGCTGTTTTGAAGGGCCACGTGCACCCCCATGTTTATAGCAGCCCTATCGACAATAGCCCAAGTATGGAAAGAGCCCAAATGTCCATCGATGGATGAACAGATAAAGAAGATGTGGTATATATATACAATGGAGTATTACTTGGCAATCAAAAAGAATGAAATCTTGCCATTTGCAACTATGTGGATGGAACTAGAGGGAATTATGCTAAGTGAAATTAGAGAAAGACAAATATCATGACTTCACTCATATATGAGGACTTTAAGAGACAAAACAGATGAACATAAGGGAAGGGAAACAAAAATAATATAAAAACAGGGAGGGGGACAAAACAGAAGAGACTCATAAATATGGAGAACAAACAGAGGGTTACTGAAGGGGGTGAGGGAGGGGGGATGGGCTAAATGGTAAGGGGCACTAAGGAATCTACTCTTGAAATCATTGTTGCACTATCTGCTAACTTATTTGGATGTAAATTTAAAAAAAAAATTAAATTAAAAAAATAAAGAAAACCATAATATTTTGGGAGACAAAAAAAAAAAGAATATAGCTCATTTCTGTCAAGCCAGTCATGAAAGATGTCTGCAAAAGTACATACAATGTACTTTTCTCACCATTTACTTGTTTTTGGAAATAACAGTTTTTTCCCATGAAAGTGTTATTGGTGTTTTTAACATAAGAGTTGACTATTGTTATCTTCGAAGGAATTAAATACATATTTTTAATTTCTCAGTTTGAATTTCTAGTGTGGTCAACAGCAACAGGTACAACCCACAAAAGAAGAGCACTTGGGGTTCCCCAATAATTTTTAAGAATGCAAAGGTAGGTCCGCCAGATTTAGCAAACAAAAAATGCAGGGTGCCCACTTAAGTTTGAGTTTCAGGTAAGTAACAGATGGTAATTTCGTAAAAGTATCCATGAAATATTTGGGACATACTTATAATTTAAAAATCACTTATTGCTTACCTGGTGTTTATTTGAAATTAATTGAGCATTTTAAAGTGTTCTTTGCCTATTAAGACGTACTGAGCCCCAGAAGTTTGAGAAACACTGCACCAGACCATGCCCTTCACATCTGTGCTAAAACATTAATACCAATATTAGGCACCCACTGTATACACGATCCAGTGGTAACCTCTTGACATACACTATCTCTTCTGTTTCCCCCAGATCTTATGTGGCATGTACTCTTACAATCCCTAGTTTACAGTGAGGAAACAGAAACCCAAAGAAGTCAAGTGAAGCTAATTACTGGTGGAAGGTAAGACTGGAACCCACCCACTCAGCTTGTAACTATTGGGCTTACAGTGAACTCTAAATGAGAGATTCCCAAAAATGATGGTTTTTCTACATATTTGCAATTTTATTTCTGATACTTATCTTCTCTCTCTCTCCCTTACACACACACACACACACACACACACACACACACACACACAGAGCTGTGTGTTCTATCACAGCAATGGTGAAACCCAAGGCTGCAAGTCAGGAGTTCTATCCAGAATTGGCCATCAGCACTTTGACGCAGAGCCAACTTTCCTAATGGTTGCTCCCCTTGGGCATGACAGCAGCATTGTAGGAGCTGGGAATTCTAGAATAGGGCAAGCAGCGCATAGGCACTGCTCATCACTCCATAATTGGAAGCCACTGGGAGATTGGTGCGGAGCTAGAATCATCCTTGAGAATAAATTGGGAATTTCTCCAAATGAACCTGTATTAACTGAAGCAAATGCAACCATTGTTGTAAGTAAGCCAAGGTCCTGTTTTTTGTACGATCATGACCCAGGCCACTGGATATATTTAATGAGCTCAGGCTCGACAGTAAACAAACTGGAAAGTAAATTTTCTTATGATCCAGCATGGGGGCAAGAGTATGTGCTAACTGTGCCACAGGATCTGTAAATACAAAATTGAATTTGCCTGCGGCCAACTAGGGGCCTTCCCCTAATCACCAATAGCTATGACATAGTAATGGAGAAAGTGGTAAACATAAGAGAGGGAGAGAAATACCAGTCTTTCATATGGGGGAAATTTCTTTAACAAAGGGAAGGTTTACGTTTCAGATCTTTTTTGTTTTGCAAATTTTGCTTTGTAAATTTGGATTTTTATTAGATGTGAAGCCCACTGGATTATTCTAGGGGCCGTTGAGTATACAGAAGCCAAGGGTGATAGAGCTCTGAAAATAAGCCTAGAGGAGAGAATGGGACAGGGGAGGAGAAAAATTGGGTAGATCAGAAATGAAAAAACGCCCCCAATGCAATGTTAGATAATTAAGAAGAGGCGCATTTTAGAAACCAAGACTTAGTGAAAGCCTAGAGAACAGGCCTAGGTGGAAAGGTTTTGGGAAACCAAAGGCCCCAACATCTGGCCGTGGGGTATCCAAAGGAAAGAGGTCATTAAAGGTCATTATTTTACTTTTAAAGCTGTCCACTTTGCAGTTCGCCTCAGGCCCATCTGCCAAGGCTGCTGTCTGAATTCAGACACTGGCCCAACCCTGCCCAAAGCCCTGCTGGCAAGATCTGCCTCCCCAGTTCAGTCCCTTTATCTGCTCACTCCATCTAGATCTCCACCCCCACCCCAGCGCTGAAAGGAGCCGGGCAGGAGAGGCAAGCCTGGGCTCTCTCCTAGATAAGCTTAGGAGGTAGATTCTCAAAGCTTTCCCCTTTAAGGTGTCTTCAGAATTCATTCTTGTGAATGCTGACTGTCAAGGAGGACACAGCCAGAAACCGTGACTCATCAAACTTCCAAACTCAGGACTGGAAGACTGCCTCCGAAGACTGGCTTTCCACCTTCAGGACAGTGTCCTGCCTGCTTCAGACACAAAAGGGGACAGAGCTGAGGGGTCTGCCTACTCTCCAGCAGCCTGGCTGCCTTTCCTCCTCTTCAGGGTTCTCTAAAGCACAGAGAACATGGAAGTTTTTTCCCATTTTGTTTGAGACACAGGCTTTGAAAAGTGGTTGGATCTGTGTGTGAAGGTCACTGGTCCGTGAGTGTGGCCAGATAGTAAATATTTTAGGCTCTGCAGGTCATACAGTTTTCTTTTATTATGTTTGTTTCTCTCTCTCTCACCCTTAAAATGTAAAAACCATTCTTAGTTACATACAAAACATAAAATCGGACGGTGGACTGGCCCACAGTTTGCTGGTTCCTCACTTAGAGCAATGGCAAAGGGCAGGCGGGGTCAACTGGTGACTTCTGCACACAGTTTGGTCGAGTACAGTGTCAAACGTTATGTCAAAATGTAGATGTCTGTCTGACATCTTGCTGACAAAGGCTATCTTATTCTCCGTCGCACTTGCCCATGTCTGACATTCTCTACTTGTGGGGTCATCTCGCCTTTGCTGTAATTCTCTTCAAAGAATTCAGCTGTAGATCTGGCAGGGAATTAAACCCTGAAATGCTAGTCTTCTATATTTGCAAAATGAGATAAACAAGTTTTAAAATAAGCTAGAATATTTTAAAAGTTTTCATTCTCAGTGCGTGTGTGTGTGTGTGTGTGTGTGTGTGTGTATATATACATACATTCTGTTTAAAAGTGAACACACCATATGTATTATAAAATTGCAAGCCTGGAACATCCTCCGGGATAGCCTAGTCTTTAACTGTTTATACTTGAGGAAACTATGACCTACTTCCACATTAAATGAGATATTCCAAGTCACATACTAATTGGCAGAAGAACTGGGGCCAGAAACTTTCCTGATTTCCAAATTAGTTCTCTTTTCACTACTCTACTCAGCACATTGCCAAATCAGTACTAAAAATTCAAGTCAACCAATACTTACAATGTATTTCCAATGTGCCCAGCACTAGCTACGTGCTCTAGAAATACAAAAGAAGTAGACGAGAGGATTCCTGCCCATAAAAGGCTTTCAATATCATTGAGAAAACAAAGTACACACATGAAACAAATAATATTCTGTCTTACACTGTTATATAACTATATGGGTAAAACATTTGCTGCTCAGTATGATAGCCAGTAGTCACATGTGGTTATTGAGCCCCTGAAATGTAGTTAATAGGACTAAGAAACTGAACTTTTAACTGTACTTAATTTTAATTAACCTAAAATTTAAACAGCCACGTGTGGCTAGGGGCCACTCAACTGGACATCACAGGTCTAAAAGAAAGGTTCTAGGTCTGGATGGAAAACCTGTAACATACATCCTGTCACTTTTCCCTCTTGTGTCTAGGACAAGAACCATGACTGATCAGAGAGCTCTTTCCCTCTGAGTACAGACGGCCCCCCACATTCTCCATGCAACATATCTTCAACTGCCTGCACCTGGTAATGTACAATAAAACCTATTTGTCACTCCTGATACAGATAGGGTGACAAAGGTGAGCTGGAGGAGGAAGTACTTGGGCTGAGTCTAGAAAGATAGCACTGGGACACGTAAAGAGGAAAGGACACAGAGTGTGAGCTCCACAGACAACAGCAAGACTAGAGGAACTGGACAGAGCTCTCCTGGTTCTAGGACAGGGAGGCTGCTGGCCCAGCAAGAAGAAAGGACTGTGTTGGGTGTGGTGGGAGATAAGGGGACAGGGAGAGGGTGGGGCTAGACGAGAAGACCTTTGGATTCCGGGAGTTTGGACTTTCTCAAGAATAACAGGAGCACCTAATGGTTTAAGCAGAATAATAATGACTGGAGAAAAACATGTTTTAGGAAGGCAAATCTGACAGCAAGCCAGAGAATAGGTTGCATACTGGATATATACATTCAGAGACTAGTGAGAAGGCTATCCCTCTAATGGTTTTGGTTTTCCTTTAGGAAATACTTGGTTTTGATCCTTCCATGGCCATTGCAATAATTATTGCATAACTAGTTATGCAGTATCTGGTTATGACTAGTACTAGGAAGGTGGTAGTATGAGTGAAGAGGAAAGGCTACAGAAGAAAGGTTTTCTTTTTAATTTTGTTTTAATGTTTATTTTTGAGAGACAGAGAGACAGAGAGAGAAAGAGAGAGAGAAAGAGAGAGAGAGAGAGAGAGAGGGGGGAGGCAGAAGAAAGAGGGAGACACAAAATCCAAAGCAGACTCCACAGAGCTGTAAGCACAGAGCCCGATGTGGGGCTCAAAGTCAGGGACCACGAGATCATGACCCGAGCCAAAGTTGGAAGCCCAACCAATTGAGCCATCCAGATGCCCCTACAGAAGGAAGTTTTAAGTGAGGCAGCAAGATGCCGAGGACAGACCATTAGCATCAAGGGACCTGAGTTCTAGGCCTGGCTATTTCAATGGGCCTCCTCTCTCTCAAACCCTAGACTTGATTTCCTCACTTTAGAATCAAGATACTGGTCAAATCAACCTCTTAGTCCATTCCTATTCGTATCTCATTAAGGGTCAGATGAGATTTTTGAGAACCTCGCCCAGATATAAAATGGAACTAAAATATATATATGTTTGTTTGGGTGTATTTTAAGTGGCTATCACATACAGATGGTGGGAGTTGTCCTAAGACAAAAATGCTCCTTTGCTCTTTCAACTGTACCAACAGCAGGCAGCCTGCTGCAATCTATAAGATTTTAGGTGTAACGTTATTAAACATATATTCTGAGCAGTGTTGCAGGGAGGATGTACAGGTGTGGTTCACAAGACACGTAGGGGTGTTACAGACAGGGGATCAATTCACAGGTAGGACTGCCCCAAGCAGCGACATCTGTCTTGCAAGGAACCAAAGGATTTTAAGGCCCCATCCATCTTCACAGACCACAGGAAAAATAAAAACAAAAACAGCTGCTAGAGAGCACAAATGATTTTCTCTGGAAAAAGTAATATACCACCACTTGCCAGGTTAAGAAGCAAAGCCTAAACCAGAGCCTGACCACACAGGACATACATGAGAATCAACTGCAAATTTTTCCAAAAAAGTACTGGTGGCTGGGCTCTTCCTCAGAGCAACTGAATCAGAGTCTCGGTGAATGGGACCCGTGCACTGGTGTCTGGGTTTTGTTTTGTTTTTTTCTGAGTTCTCAAAACGACTGAAATGAAGGACATGCAGATGTCTCAGAGCAAAAAAAAAAAAAAAAAAAAACAGTTCAAGGGGCACACAGGACAGTCTGGAATCCAGATCTGACCGACTGTGCTCTTAACCCTGGTGAAGAATTACAGCCAGTTCCTTAATGAGGGGGGACATGGAGGTCATCAGAGTGGCCATAATTTGCATAGTAAACTCTACACAGTTTCTGTTTCAGAGTATACAATCTGTCATTCTGAATACATCCCTTTGTCATTTTCACTTCAGCATGTGTCAGAGAAGTCCCGGGGACTCTGGCTGCTCAATGACCTCTGGCCAACGAGCATGCCTTTTTCTGCCGATCCCTCAGCCCTCCGATGAGCTACTAGACCACCTGGGCGTGCGTGCGAGCTCTGCCGTATGCTTAACCGTGTGATCCTGTGCAAGTTGCATGTTCTCCCTCAAACCTCAGTTTGCCAAATAGGAATCCCGACACGTTCTGGACGGTATTTTTGTCAATTAAATGAGGCCATACAAGCAACAGACAATGTAAGTAAAAGACTTCTTTGGTGTGTGGAGCACACGTAAGCACTCGATAAATGTTAATTGTCATTATTTTCATCATCACCTCTAGGGTTCTTTCTAACTACAATGTCTTTCTTATGATCTTAAGAATCACTTGGGGGCGCCTGGGTGGCTCAGTCAGTTAAGCGTCCAACTTCGGCTCAGGTCATGATCTCGTGGTTCGCGAGTTCAAGCCCTGGTTCGGGCTCTGTGCTGACAGCTCAGAGCCTGGAGCCTGCTTCAGATTCTGTGTCTCCCTCTCTCTGCCCATCCCCCACTTATGCTCTGTCTCTCTCTGTCTCAAAAATGAATATTTAAAAAAAATTTTTTTAAAGAATCACTTGGTAACTGCACAAATGGAAATGAACAAAGATCAGTAGGTACCGACATACCTAGCTTTAAAGACTTGGTCTGTGTTAAGCCCCCTTTCATGCCAGCCTGACTTTGCTTGAGATGTCCCTTGTATTTTGCTGATCTTGATCTTAGTTTCAAAGAACCTCATTTATTTTGCAGACACAGAAATTTTGCCAGTCTCTTTTTTTTTTTTTAACTTTTTTTAAGTTTATTTATTTTATTTTCAGAGAAGAGTATAGGCAGAGAGAGAGGGAAAGAGGGAGAATCCCAAGCAGGCTCCACACCATCAGAACAGAGCCCTGACACGGGGCTCGCACCCACAAACCATGAGATCGTGGATCAGAGCTGAAATCAAGAGTCAGATGCTTAACCAACTGAGCCACACAGGGCGCCCCGAAATTTTGCCATTCCTGATGCAAGAAATGTAGTTGTTCCATTACTGTTATTTTTTTGGTACCACAGACACCCACGAGCGCAGCTGAAGTGAACGTCAGATCTTCTATAGGAAGATCTTCCCTCTATAGGAGGATCCCCCCGTCCTTGCTATAGGAACTGTTGACACACCTGGGTAAAACCTGTTTGAGTCAATGTGCAGCCTCTCACGAGCCTCCAACTCCACAGACCTGTGATGCGTGTCTAATGACTGGTTTGAAGAACTTGTTCTTGGAAACTCAGCGCTGACATTTGAGTGTCACCCATAAAATTTGCCTAAGGGTTCGATGCTGTCATTAGCCACAGATGCCAGCCTCACAACCTTGGAGTATTCATTCTCTCTGCTTTCCAGAGCACCAAATACCCTCCTACAAAGCGTAATTGCCACCATTGATCTGTTATTCTGCCAAAAGACACACACATCTGGTTGAAGTCCACAGCTTTCTTTTTCCTTGTCGATGGTGGGAACGAACCTCTTCCCTTTAGGAAGACAGTCCTCCTTTTGTAGGCAGATACCCGCTTGTCTGCTGTATGTTATTGGTTGAGTCACAGCCCACATCCCCTTTCTATCTTTTCGGTTTTGAAAACAGGTCACTTTGTTTTGCAAACAGCAAGTTTTCTAGGAGCAGGTTGCTAAAGGAGCACTGGCTCTATGAAACCTTGGCCTGTATGAATGAAATCATTTGAAAAGGGCAAATCTTCCAGTTTGGGATTAACCACACACTCCCTGTGGAAACCAGTTTTCCCTTTGAAAACCAGTTTTTCCAAACATATGTTCATTTGGGTCCAGAAAACAGAACTAACTCAGTATCATCTTGCTTACAGGAATGCCTTGTTATGAAGTCCCTGACTGACTGTATCCACAACAGACTAAGCATGAGTTGGGCCCAATTAACTCTGACACCAAGTCTCAGAAAGGTCTTCAGCTTCTATGATCACGGTAACTACATACTGATCATTATAAACTATAGGACTTCAGGGCTACTTTTGCCTAAGTTCTCAACACCAGTGGGCCTCATACCTGAACTAGCACTAACGCTGAACTGGGTCAGATCAAACAAAAGGAAAAGAAAGTAAGAGGTCCAGATAAGAAGGTGGTGAGTTTACTCTGGTAAATCTGGATATAGGTGAGAAAAGAGAATCACTAAATTTCTACTGTGTTTTCAAAAACACCATTAAACATTTGAATTATGATGTTGCTTGTTCACCCTTGTTTTATTGTTAATATTTCTTCTTCACTAAATGTTTACACTTTCATTTTTTTTTCTTCAGGAAGCTCTACACCCAATGGGGCTTGAACTCATGACCATGAGACCAAGAGTTGCATCTACTGAGCGAGCCAGCCAGCGCCCCTAAACTTTCATTCTTAAACTCTTCTGGACCAAGGATCACATCTGATCATGTTTTGTATCCCTCATGAACCTGCCCCGGTATCTTTCTTATGGGTGTCCTTTGTGGGTTTATTAATCAGAAGCAAATTAAATTACAGGTCTTTCCCCCCGCCCCCCCCCCCCCCCCCCCCCCCCCCCGCGTAGTAGTAAGTCATACGGCACAAAGCAAATAGTATGAAGCAGTATCTTATAGGAAAACATCCCTTCATTTTCAGTTGAGGAAGCAGAAAAGTTGTGTGTTAAGGATTGCCTTGAGCTGCACGGGGTCATTGTGTGACAGGTCCCTATCAGTAGCTGACTAGATAAAAGAGAATCTCTTTCAACTCACTTGTGGGACCTTTGTGTATATATGTTCTTCAGCAAGTTTCCTTCCTATGGATCACATGAGTTGTGCAACAGTTAGAAACTTACCTATGTTCTATTTGAGTTATAGCCTGTCTTTTGGGGATGGAGGCGGGGGGGGGTGGAGATGGGAAGATCATTTTCCAAAAGGTACACCTTCTGGTCATTTTCAGGGACTTTGGAACAGTAGTTTCTAGGAAACCTGTAATCTAAATGAGAGGTATAATTCAGAAACATGAACAACATGTTACTACAGAAAACACTGTCTGATGATGCCTACCTCTTCCTCCTTTTCAAGAGCAACTTCAATTTTCAAGTTGTAGGTTAAACAATACCCACTTTTATTGAGAGAGAGAAAGAGAGAGGGAAAGTGCATGAGGGAGGGGCAGAGGAAAAGAAGAGAGAGAGAAGCTTAAGCAGGCTCCAATGCCCAGAAAGCCCACTCAGGGCTCCATCTCATGACCTGAGCCAAAATCAAGAGTCACATGTTTAACTGACTGAGCCACCCAGTCGCCCCAAACACTTCTTAATTTATTAACTTACTTGGAAGGGGAATCTAGGCCAGGATGTTCAGGAAAGGGTCAGCACTCAAAATGTCTTACTACTTTTTTTAAGTTTCCATCAGGAGGGGTGCCTGGGTGGCTCAGTCGGTTAAGCATCCAACTTTGGCTCAGGTCATGATCTCACGGTTTGTGAATTCGAGCCCTGCATCGGGCCCACTGCTGTCAGCGTGGAGCCTACTTCGGATCCTCTGTCCACCCTCCCTCCCCGCCTTTTCTCTCAACATTTTTTAAAATTTAAAAAATGATAACATTTCCATCAGGAACTCCATAATTTTTTCCTCTTTGCCTTTCCTGGGGATCTCTGTCGCCTAACTTCTGGTGCCTGTATCTTGAGGGGGAAGCACAAACTTCCCGTGGCTTGAGAAAAATCAGGTAATGATCTAGACATTAACTTTTTAAGAGGTTTGGCCAAAGAGGTCAGCAAAAGTTCATACTAAAAGTCCAAATTTCTTCATATCAATCATGGCCAGTGGTTCTCTTTCCTTCTGTATGGAGAAAAGAGGCCCATTTTATCTCAGACGGAGGTAAAAAGCAAACAAAAAAATCTCCAAAAAAGATTATAAGCTTATTAAAAAGATCTGTCTAGCTCTAGTCACCCCCTATGCTAAGCGGACCTCTCAAAAAATGACGACCTCAAACTCACCCTGATTAGGAAATGGGCAAATTTGATACGGCCGATTCAGTGGAATTGGGGTTCTGTGTGTGTACATGTGCGCGCGCGCGCGCGTGTGTGTGTGTGTACATATACATGTATGAGTTCCTGGATCTGCCATTTAGTTACTGGCCAAAGTACCTCAGCTCAGCAGCACTCTTGATAGAAAAGGTCACTGTGATTTGAAACCTGAGAATCGCACGATCGTCCAAAAGTGGAAGTAGGGTCAAGTAGCTGGCTTCTGTCTGCTCTATTTAAACACTCTCTCTCTCTCTCTCTCTCTCTCTCTCTCTCTAATCTGGCCTTTGGGTGGGGGGGATCACACAGAATGCCAATGATCACCCTTCCTGACGCCACCAAGGAAGCAGAGAAAAAGAGAAGTAGACACGTTCGTTGAGAAAAACAAACTCTTACTAAAAGCTGATCACCTTCCTGTGGGAAGGTGGTGAGGGAAATTGAGAACATAGATTTGGAGAGAATTCAAAGGACTGGCAAGAACACAGGACTTGGGATCCAGCTCTAGGAAATAATGCTGATAGAGAAGGAAGGATTTATGTCTGAACCACAAAAACAAAAAACCCGATCAGTTTGAAAGCAATCTCTAAGGGGTTTTAAAGATCCTTCCAGAAATTGAACTAAGTCCTTATTTTACAACAGACACCTAGTCATCTGAAACCACTCTCCCTCTGCCTCTTGCCCCGTCAGGTCATGCTTACTCCTTGAACCCGACACTCCCCTGTGTTGAGACCCTCACAAACACCGTTCCTCATTTGGTATAGTCGCTACCACCTGCCCCCAAGCTTCCTCCGCCAAACAAACCATTCTTTCTTCTTTGGGACTCAGTTACAACACCACTTAGATCCCAAGAAACCTTCCCTGATGGCCACACCTCCTACTGACAAGTAAGTTAGGTCCTCCCTGAACTCAACAGTCCTTCGACTCACTCATTCCTCTTTTTTCATTTAATGTTTTACTACTAGACCAGCTTCCTGGGAGCAGAAATCTAATCTTTCTGTCTTAATCTCCTAATTACCCAATACCTAGCACAGAGCATGGCACATAGTAGGTGCTCAGAAAATGTTTGTTAACCAATTTACCTGTATCCTCCTGATTTCAGGATTAGTGTACTATCACTCATGGGGCCCGATAAGGTGGAGGTTCTACAAATCTTAAAGCCCATATAAGCCACATCCATGTGCTTGAGGAATCCTGCTCATTCTGTGACACCGACTCTATTTTCCCACGCATTTAACATGAATGTGAGTTTGGATTCGTTCACAGATAAATGGATGCTGACAAATCATTCGGGGGCCCAGCAAGAAGTATTAGTTGCAAATCCTAGGATGTTGGATTGCTGGAGGAGACCCTGGAGCGTCTAATTGAGGAACTGGCTGTTCCACGAGCTCACTTGGGCTGTCCTGAGGGCCAACACCACTGCATATGAAGTCCCAGGGCTACTAATCTCAAAACAGTTAGCTTTTCTTTCAGGGTTAGAATCATAATCTTTCTCTTTGGGAAATACAAAGTTCTCTTTTTATTTTTTTAAATTTTTTTAATGTTTATTTATTTTTGAGAGACAGAGGGAGATAGAGTGTCAGTAGGGGAGGGGCAGAGAGAGAGGGAGACACAGAATCAGAAGCAGGCTCCAGGCTCTGAGCTGTCAGCACAGAGCCCGACGCGGGGCTTGAACCCACAAAATGCAAGATGACGTATGACCTGAGCCAATATACTCAACCGACTGAGTCACCCAGGTGCCCCAAGAGATACAAAGTTCTGATTGATTTGCTCATTAACAGGAAAATATTCATTCCCTACCCTAAAAAACAAAAACAAAACAAAAACCAAAACCAAAAAAATGTGTATTCGATGAAAAATAGGAGGTAGAGAACACTTACTGTTGGCAATTTGGGGATTATTCAGAGTAATGCTGTATTTCACTGAATCTAAGTCTCCATAAGATGCATCCCAATTTCACACATGTTAAATTGTGAAGGAAAAATGCATTCTAGAGTGGATGAAATGCAGTAAAAACTACAGGAAAAAATGAGTATTAAAAGAGTTTCGACAAAGTCATTCAAATGTGGCTTCTGTCATTCTTTGTGATTGTGGGAGCCCTCTGGGATATTCGTGCTTGTACACATACAGAGCACTCTGACCTAGTTAAACTAAGCAAACCTCCAGAGGCAAAAACAGTATGTGCTGGTTTTAAAAATAATAATAAGGGACTAGCATTTGAATGTCACTGTGCAATGTTCGCCAACTTTTTCCCCACCCCTGGATTATGTTCATTTGAGCCATGGTGAAAATGAAACCAGCCCGACTTACCAAACCTCTTCAGTGAGCCCCAGGAAGGGCTGATCTCCTTTGGGTGACCCGATGTAAGGTGTCCCCCAAATGCCTGTTACCTGAACTGTGAAATGGAAAGGGTAACACTATTGCCCCAGAGATGGCTAATGAGGAGCATGGAACTAGTGGCCGCCAAGTGCAATGGAGGAAGAGCGGGTAAGAAGAAATACTGTGTTTTTTGTTTTTAATTTTTTTTTAACATTTATTTATTTTTGAGACAGAGAGAGAGAGAGCATGAACAGGGGAGGGTCAGAGAAAGAGGGAGACACAGAATCTGAAACAGGCTCCAGGCTCTGAGCGGTCAGCACAGAGCCGGACGCGGGGCTCGAACCCACGGACCGTGAGATCATGACCTGAGCCGAAGTCGGACGCTTAACTGACTGAGCCACCCAGGAGTCCCAGAAATACTGTGTTTTACTATCATCCCATGACCTTTGTGTGTGCATGGTACAAGGAAAGCCACATAACTGGACCATATAGGAAATTTCCACTCACCCAAATACACAGAGAAAATAGGACATGTACTTTTGCCAATTCTGTAAGGCTATTCGGGTTCACATTAGCTAAAAAGACATTCAAGGAAGAAAATTGGACTCTGATGAGAAGGGGGAAATGCACAGAGAGGGAGTGTAACAGGGAAGGGAAGCTCAAAGGTTTGCCCATGTACTCAAATCTCAGATCCACTGCCTACTGGCTGGGTGACCCTAAGCATTTTACTCAACCTCTCTGAGCTTTCCTTTGTTCATCTGATATGGGCCTAACATTACTCACCTATTAAGGACGTTGCGACAATAAATAAGACAATAGCTATGAAGCCCTTAGGGCCCCATATGAAAGAAAACACTCCGTGAAAGACAGCTATGATTACTAGCATTTGCAAGTTACTTTCTGCAGAGGCACACTAACTTGTGCTCTTTTAGGGTAAATCACCAAACACTCAAAAAATTTTAAAGCATAGTGAGCTGTTAGTATTTTAAAAGTTCGACTTCATCTTTAAGTAAATACATTCGATCACCTAAGCTCTGTACGGCAGGTTTTATTATGCTACCACTCCACCAAGAATGAATAAAACCCAACAGGTCTCACTCCCGTCCCCTCCAAGAAAGACCACGAGTCCACAGCCGAGTGCTGGGAAACAAAATACTGAGTTCTGCTAACTCCTGCCATGCAACTCAGTAATCATTTGTTCCAAAGTTCTTCCCGACAAAATGGCCTAATTAACTAAGGTTGAGCTTTTGATTAACATACAGTGTTTGACAGAACTTTGACCCACAGAAACTTGGCGTTCGACTTGCTTCTCTGAGTGCAACCTGTGTCACGAGCGCTGGTTTCAAGGGTAATAAAGGGCCTGGCTGTTTGCTCACAGCAAACGGAGGCGGTGCTGTGACATTATACGGCTTTTACCTCTACTGTCCGTTGAACCCGCAGCAAAGACAAAGTTTGCAGCCTGGATGTCAGTTTGTGGAGTGAACAGAATGAAAGAACAGATATTTCCAAACTGAAAAGCACCTAAATTCTACTTGTTGTTTTCACTGAATATCAGTTATTTAAGAAACATGAATATGGTCCCAAGGTCAAAGTGATCATAGTGGAGACCTGAGCAGGTGTGTGATACGTCTGTCCAGATTCTGCCTCAGTGAGCAAACTGCTCTCTGATGGTTCCTGCCTTTGCCTTTATCGACCTGTTATAAAACATGCGTCAGACACCAGGCAAAGACCACGGTACTTGACAGTTTGTGTTTCCATCTGCCTGTTATGACATGAATGGTGTCCCCCGACCCAAATTCATTTGAAGTCCTGACCCCCAGCCTTTCAGAATGTGGCTGTATTTGGAGACAGGGCCCTTAAAGAGGTAATTAAGACTAAATGAGTTCATATGGGTAGACCCTAATGTCGTATGACGGGTGTCCTTATAAGAGCAGATTAGGATACATTCACATAGACCAAGGGATGGCCATGTGAGGACACGGCAAGAAGGCAGCTGTCTGCAGGCCACGAAGAGAGACCTCAGAAGAAATCAAACATGTTGGCACCTTGATCTTGGACTTCCAGCCTCCACAATTCTAGAACTGTGAGAAAATAAATTTCTGTTGCTTGAGCCACCCAGTCCGTGGCGTTTTGTTGTAACAGCCCTAGCAAACTAATCCACTGCTCCCCTCTCCACACCCCTCAACCTTATGTCCCGGGACCAGGCAGGTAGCAAATAAGGGAAGTAGACTACGAGCAAGAAATAGGTATAGGGTGGACAGTAAACAGGGACCGCATGCTCTGTCTACAGGTATCAAAAATACTATGAGGTCACACAAAATAGGTCCATGGCTTGATAATGCTGGTGACCCTTCAGTTTGCAATCCCTGGGCTAACCCACTGCCCTCTGACCTTTAAAAACATCCACGCTTCATGCCTGCAGTAAATGATTAGTTGAGCACCCACTACAGGTCAAGCTCTAGGCCAGACACCAGGCGTAGCAGCAGTGAATAAAATAGGTGTCTTCTCTGCCTGTACAGTACAGGGTGGTCTGGATGGGGAGTCTAGGTACTGAGCTAGGCTAGAAATGCACAGAGGTCAGGGGAGATCATTATCAAATAATGGGACACTGGCTATAATACGCAAGGGGCAAGGTAAGTGGAGAAGAAGACGATCCCAACTCTGTCAAGGTTAATTGAGGAAGGTGGCAGCCAAGTTCTGAAGGATGAATAACAGTTTGCCTGGCAGACAGGGATGATTGACGAGGAGAGGGCATTTTCCAGACAGAAGGAACAGCCAGTCCCTGGGTGCGGGGACATGAGAGAGCACAGCATCTTGGAAGAATGACAACTAGTTGGACTGAGGATGGGCCACGGAGAGCAGGAGGGCGTACAGCTGAACAAGGCAAGGAACCAGGAGTTCACATTTTAGCACACAGTGAACCACTGGAGAATTTTAATCAGGAATGTGACATTACCAGAACCGCATGTTAGAAAGATCGCTCTGACCACAATGCAGAAGAGGCTCAAGGCAGGGTGACCCATCAAGGCAGGAACCAAGAAACAGACATAGGGATGCTTGGTGGTGAAGGTCAGGGATGCAAAATTGGAATCAACACGGTGTTCAATCGTGGCCATGGGTGACACTGTCCAGGGACATTATGTACATAAAGAAAAGCGCTGTTTTGTTTTTTGTTTTTCTCAAGCCAGGCACTGCTTTGATCAATGAGAACATGCATTTCATAAGACGTTTTGAATTTCATTTATCTTACAATGCACATCAGGAAATTAACTCCACTGTTTTTTTTTTTTTTTTAATCCATCAAAGCCACACATGGACTGTCCCTCAGTTTCCCATCTATAAATATGGGTAATAATGGCACTTCCGTTATTGGGAGGTTTCCTTGAGCTCATTAATACAAGTAAGTATTTAAGTGCAGTTAAGTGTTAGCTATTATGAAAGCATAAATAAACTTTAGAGAACAAATGGATAATTAATGCCTGTGCAATTAATGACAGTCCTCCCTCTCAGTGAATATTAGCCACATTAAAACAACAACCACAACCGCAGAGTAAAAACTTATATAATTGCCTTGGAAAGGAACTGCTTCGGGGATGCCTGGATGGTTCAGTTGATGGAGCGCTCTTGATTTCGGCTCAGGTCATTACCCAGGGTTGTGGGACTGAGCCCCGTGTTGGGCTTTGCACTGAACATGGAACCTGCTAAAGATTCTCTCTCTCTCTCTTCCTCTCTCGCCCCTGCTCACACAAAAGAGAGAGAGAAATACAGAAAGGAACTGCTTCTGATTCCCTTGGTCTCTCCAGAGCTCTCACCTTAGAAAAGCCCTACTATTTGTACATGACCATTACTTTATTTACAAAATGATTTGTCTCGGGTAAAGATTTTCAAACATTAAAGATTCAAGGGGATGTGAGGCCTGCAAAAGGAGACTGACTGCAAAGTGGCACAAGAGAACTTTCTAGAGAGAATGGACGTTTCTTTTTTTTTTTTTTTTAGTTTATTTATTTTGAGAGAGAGGAGCACAGCAGGGGCATGGTAGACAGAGAGAGAGAGAGAGTGAGAGAGAGAGAGAATCCCAAGCAGGCTCTACACTGTCGGTGTGGAGCCTTATGCAGGGCTTGAACTCATGAACAGTGAGATCATGACCTAAGCCAAATCCAAGAGTGGGCGCTTAACCCACTGAGCCACCCAGGCGCTCCTTAAATGTTTATTTATTTTTGAGAGAGAGAGAAAGAGAGAGAGAGCGAGCGCACAAGCAGGGCAGGGGAGTGGGGGGAGAGAGGGAGAGGGAGAGGGAGAGGGAGAGGGAGGGGGAGAGAGAGAGAGAGAGAGAGAGAGAGAGAGAGAGAATCGGAAGCAGGCTCCAGGCTTTGCACTGTCAATGCAATCAACTGTGAGATCATGACTGGAGCTGAAGTCAGACGATTAACCCACTGAGCCACCCAGGTGCCCTGAGAAATGGAACTTCTTTATCTTAATTGAGACAGTGGTTCCAGGGCTGTATATATTCCACATATAATTAAAAATGCGTGAATTTTATTAAATGGAAATTATATTTCAGTAAAGACAGAGGACTGGAAGACCGGGAAAAGGGGCATTTGAGGGGAAAGGGATACTTATTCCGAGGAGGAGAAAATAGATTTGTGTGAAAGAACTTGCCTTAAATCTTTTAATTTCCAAAAACATCGCCTCTTTGAATAGAGAAAGTTGGCTAGTAGTATAAAAAAGTTTCCCTATGCCAGAAACATTTTGAAAAATTCAGAAGTCTTCGCCACTGTATCCTAAGTCTACAGAGCAGCACTTTCTACCCCTAGATTCACTGCACAAGCTGCCCTCTTGTGGCTCTGATATGTATTTCCGGAGCACAAAGTGGACAGTTGTGAAGCTATTCAGGTAGCAATCCCAGCCTGCCCACAGACATTTCTCAAGGGGGCTGAGGGTGCGTGTGTAGGCGGCTTCCACCACAAGCTTGCGTCACAGCCACGCTTTAAATAACTAAGAAAAGAGGGTTACCACAAAATGCATACATGGTTTGAGGCTGGCAAGTTCAAAAGATGGTTTATCGCCACTTAAACTGTTGCTTCGTTTTAACATACTCTATCTAGTACTCGCTTTCACTTTTGCAACATGCAATCAGTGTACCAGAAGCAAGCATGGGTCTCAGACGTGATGGGTGTCAAGAAAACAGAACTGAAAATCGCAATTCCCCCATCTTTGTACAATGTTCCGAGGTATCTTCGCACAAAGAAAACCACCACCGCCACGGCCACCCCCAAGCAACCCGACCCAAACACTGGCTTTTATTAACAGTGGCATGTCGGGAATTAGACGTCTTATGAAATGGTAAGCATTTGTTCAAAAGAAAGGAGGGAGAGAAGAAAGAAGTGGACAAGAAGGGAAGAAAGAAGAAAGGAAGGGAGGACTGAATAGCATACCTTTTCAAAAGTTGCACTAAAAAAGATAAAAGAGAGCACAAGCATTCACTCAAAAATGGCAACGTTTTCCCTTTAGAAAGCAATCCATCTTCAAAGAAGACATTTTGTTAAAGAAATATAGAGAAAAAAAGGTAAGGATATAGATGTTCTATTTCAATATCCACTCAAAAATTCATCTAGCCCACATACAGTGATATCAGGCTGGACTAAATTAACTTAAGGGTTTTACTAATTCCTGATAAATGACTATTGAATCCGTATTCCAGCAGAGTGATATTTCTTTTTAAATCATATATGTCACTTCCCTTCTCGAAACCTTCCAATGGCTTCTCCTTACATTTGGAATAAAATCCAAAGTCCTTCCCAGGACTTCTCTCCCCCAAGAAGTCTGCAAGGCCCTCTCTACTTCCCTTCTGCTTCTCTCCCACTCCCTCACAGCCCCTGGGGCACACCACCAGCCTCCTGGCTGTTCCTCCAACTTGCCAACTCTTTCTCACCTCCCTGCCTCAGCACTCAGGGTCGCCCACGCCTGGAAGTTCCTTTCCCAGCCTTCCCTGTCTGGCTTTCTCTCTGACTGGATTCAGATATCTGCTCGAATATCACCTCTCCCTAGAAGTCTTCCCTGACCACTCTTAGAAAACAACCCTCCAATCACCAACCCTGCTCGCTCGCTCGCTCTCTCTCTCCTTTTTCCTATCTTTATTTCTTCTTCTTTGCACTTATAATTATCTGAAATTACATTATGTATTCATTTCTATAATCATTTTTTATTATCTCTCTGCCTTAATGAAATATAAGCTCCATGAAAGAAAGGCTTTCCCTCCTAAAACAGAGTCTGGTAAACTTGTCAACACTCATTATTTGAGAAGTGAAATATCCCTGCTTGCAGAGATAATAAACCCCAACGAAACATGTTCCAACACTCTGTCACTTCAACAAATCCTTCTTAAGGTCTCCCCGAATGAAGCCTCTCTTATTGCAACAGAAGTCCATATCCTTCCTTGAATCCCAGAGTGATGGGCAGTGGTTGACCAAGAAACCAGTTCAATAATTCTTTAGGACCACAGACTTTTGAAGGTAAAATGGAGCCTTAAAAAAAACAAAAAACAAAAAACTTATAACCTACTCTAGCTTTTTTGTTTTGAAGGTCAGGAGACAGGGTCAGAGGGGTTGGCTGGCTTCTCCAGGCTCACACAGAGAGCGTGAACATCAGCAAACACCAGATCACTTAAAGGATGCACAGGGCGTGCCTTATCCGTTTCCATCATCTCAGGACCCAGCACGGTGCCAGGCCCGTGGAACGAGCCCAGCAGAAGTGTGCCTGAGTAACAACTGCCCTTAATCCTGCCATCAGGGCTCATTCAACAGAACTATACTTCCGCTCATGGTGTCTCAACTATAACTTCCTGTCTGAGAATCATTTCCAGTTACTTGTGTCATATGTCACAATTTCCTATCCTCTCTCGTTTTAAAATGCAGTCTGAGGGGCACCTGGCTGGCTCACTTGGTGGAGCATCCAACTCTTGATCTCGGGGTTGTGAGTTTGAGCCCCACGTTGGGTGTAGAGATTCCTTAAAAATAAAATCTATAATAAATAAATAAATAAGATGCCATGTGACAACATACCAAGCACAACAGTGTGTCTGGGGATGGTCTGATTCTAACAGAATTCAAATAGCCCAGCATGGAAAATACCTAAGAAAAAATGGGCTATGCAAAGCAATCATGGGGGAAAAAAAAAGAAAGCAGGCAGTGCATCTGGCCACAGGTGCCATGACGGTAGTGTAAAGCAAGGGCCCTCTCTGGTTCCCATTTGTTTTCTTGTAGCACCTACCAGTATGCCTGTCATATAGTCAAGGCCCATTTGTTGGGAGGGAAAAGAGAAGAAAATGACACTGTAGACTGAATTCATTCTCGGTCTACAATGGCTCTGTAATAACAGATGAATTTACTTTATAAAACATCTCACACTTGCATGGTGCCTTTTGTTCTCAGCACTTTACCTCTGTCTTCTCACTGAGTCCTCCCAAGACAGACACCTCACCTGGAAGGAAGATACTACGACTCTGAAAACTGAGTACTTTTCAGAAGTCATTTTAGCAACCAAACCTAGGCTCCCCAGACTCTAACGAGACTCTGCAGACTTCCTTTCTTCCAATGTGTCCGAGGAGCCACACGCTTTGCTGAAGAAATAGTGATGTGTTTGATCACACGATGTTGCCCCCGACCAGACCCAGCTGGCAGAATTAAGCAATGTAGAGTACGTGCAACAAATTACCTTTCTAAAATCTGAAATATTCTTGATGCCAAAACCACATCTAACCCAGTGCGTTTCAGGCAAGGATGGTTCAGACTTACACTAATGACGAGAAGTGAGCTGTCCACAGCCACATAGGTAGGCAGTGGCAAAGTCGGATTCCAACCCAGGCAGTCCCTGGCTTGCGGCCACCATATCATCCTGTCTCTAATCTGTGATGTCAGTGTGAGCTGAAAAGTAATTATTACCTCAACTATTTCCTGATATGGCTCCAGGAAACAGGTTTCGGCGAGGCAAATGGCCAAAGTGAGCTGGTGACATCACCCATGAAGTCTGACTTGGACTAGCAAAGACCCCATCTAATGAGGGCTCAGGGACAGACAGTAACCGGAGCACAATGGACATCTTAGGAAGCCATGGCCACATTCAGGAAGAGAGCATTGAAAACTTCTGGCCATCAAAACTTTCACCTCTTTGGGAATGCAAGCTAATGCAGCCACTCTGGAAAACAGTATGGAGGTTCCTCAAAAAACTAAAAATAGAGCTACCCTACGACCCAGCAATTGCACTACTAGGCATTTATCCACGGGATACAGATGTGCTATTTCGAAGGGACACACGCACCCCCACATTTATAGCAGCACTATCAACAACAGCTAACATATGGAAAGAGCCCAAATGTCCATCGCTGGATGAATGGATAAAGAAGATGTGGTATGTATATGTATATATATACCACATCTTCTTTATCCATTCATATGTACATATGTATGTACATATACATACATACATACATACATACACAATGGAGTATTACTCGGCAATCAAAAAGAATGAAATCTTGCCATTTGCAACGACGTGGATGGAACTGGAGGGTATTATGCTACGTGAAATTAGTCAGAGAAAGACAAAAATCATATGACTTCACTCATATGAGGACTTCAAGAGACAAAACAGATGAACATAAGGGAAGGGAAACAGAAATAATATAAACACAGGGAGGGGTACAAAACAAGAGACTCTTAAATATGGAGAACAAACAAAGGGTTACAGGAGGGGTTGTGGGAGGGAGGATGGGCTAAATGGGTAAGGGGCACTAAGGAATCTACTCCTGAAATCATGGTTGCACTATCTGCTAACCGATTTGGATGTAAATTTTTTAAAAAATAAAAAATAAAATTAAAAAACAAATTTCACCTCTCTAAAAGCCTCCCCAAGAGCTTCTGAGAAATGCTGAGGTAGACCTGGGGTGATTTTCCCACATTCTTTTATAAAATTACCCTGTGAAGTGGGATGGGAGAGCTGTGGGTGGGGTGTGAGCAGGACAGTGTGTAAGTAGACAGGGTGTGTGTGTTTGTGCAGGCATGGACACAATACGCTCATTGCAAACTGACTTTATCCTGAAGTCCGCAACATGAAACAAGTATAAATTGTGTTTTGGCTTTTATTCCTCCCTGCAAAACTCACTATTTATGGAAATAAAAGATGCTACTTAATTTGGGCCAGCGGTATTCTTACTTCAACGAGTACTTGAGGTAAACTCCAGTCTTCAGAGCTCAGTTCAAATACTGCTTCTTCAGGGGAGCCTTCCCCAACACGCCCAACTGGATTATTCTCCCCCCACCCAATTCACTTACTTGGTGTAAGCTTTCCCTTGTAGCCCTCATCGTGATCCATACATAAATACTGGTGGGTTTATGTGTTCACCGTCTGGCTGTCCCCCACCAGACTGTGATCTCCATGAGGGCAGGACCCTTGCCTGTGTGCTCACTTACGTATCCCTAGCATGCAGCACGGCACCTGACACATCCTTGTAGCTCAATAAATATTTGCTGAATGAATGAATGAGTCTTGAATTTCACAACAGAAAACTAGGAATTGGCCAGCACCTCCCCAGCAGATATACGCAAGGTCTTCTCTCACCTCTGCACTGTGAATGCCTTATTGCCTGGGCAAATCTATTTGGCAATTCATCATACGCTGCCCTGTGACATGTTCTCTCTCTGGGTTTGAGCTGTTACCTCTCTTTTTTATTCTTATTGAACTTTTAAACTGTTTAAAAGGTTACACTCAAGCTCCAAAGTGCAGGAGAGAGTCAAGTAAGACTATCTAAACCGAACATTGGAGACTTTATCTAAAAAAACTTTTTTTTAATGTTTTTTATTTTTGAGAGAGAGAAAGAGAGTGAGAGAGAGAGAGCAAACAGGGGAGGGACAGAGAGAGCAGGAGAGAGAGAATCCCAAGCAGGTTCCATGCTGTCAGCACAGAGCCCGATGCAGGGTTTGAACCCACGAACTGTGAGATCATGACCTGAGCTGAAATCGAGTCGGACACTTAACCGACTGAGCCACCCAGGTGCCCCTAAAAAAACTTTTTTAATGAGTCAAGAGTGCCCAGGAAGAAAGACTGAGTTGTTTAAATATAAAATACAGATTCTAACTTTGCTCATGCGAGTGACCGACACAAGGGCAGAGAAAAATCTTAGTTCAGCAAAGTTCTTTTTAGTTTCGTGAAATATCCCCTCTGCCATCCTTCAGGTCCCACCCAAATTGGGAAGGCTCTTGGTGGCGCAAAAGTTGGATTTTTGTTGTTTTGCTAAGTCAGCCCTTCATTACTGGGTAGAAAGAACACTTGTTCCTGATTTCTCAATTCCTCATTCCTGCTAGCAGCACAAATGAAATAGATAACTCAGTGTTCCTTCAGCTGACCCTTGAACGACGTGGGGGTTAGAGGTGCTGACCCCCTACACAGTCAAAAATCCACATATAACTTTTAACTCCCCAAGAACTTAACTACTAACAGTATACTGTTGACCTGAAACTCACGGATACCATAAACAGTCAATTAGCACATATTTTGTATGTTACATACGTTATAGACTGTACTCTTACAATAAAGAAGGCTAGAGAGAAGAAGATGTTAAGATGATCGTAAGGAAAAGAAGATATATTTACAGTTCTGTACTGTGTTATGGTAAAACTTAATGTACAAGCGGGCCCCTGCAGTTCAAACCCGTGTTGTTCCAGAGTCAACTGTCTTTTAAGCATACTTTTTACTTTTAATGTTTACTTTTTTCTGGTCAAATTTATAATAGATGTTAGGTGGATTAGCAAGTGGGTCTGTGAATCATTCACCCATAGCCAGGCACTCACTTTCAGGCAGTAAGTACCTTGTTCTCATTTTCTACCCCCGACTCTCCTAGAAGCACACCAGTTAAGAACCAGACCAGTCAGCTGAAACGATGCTGTCAAAACATAGCCAACCACTCAGAATTTTCAGAGTTGCCAGCAATTTCCTACCATGGCCAGGGTCACTGACAGTGAAAGGTTTCACCTTTCATCCCCTGCAGAATCTGAATCGCCTCCATGAAAAGCGCAGAATTCCCCCCCTTTAAAATGTGTCAAGCGGTAAGGTCAGACTTGAAAATGAAAGGGCACGGAAATTCTGCACTGTGGCGGTCTCCACTTTCCCAGGGCACAGGTGTTCCAGCAGAGGCATGAGATTTTGCATGGCCCAGCACTTTCTTCCCACCCTCGGATGACCCACAGAGCTCAAAGCGTTCTTGCTGGGTTGAATTTTTAAATCGGATAGGAGCTTACAATTCCTCGAGTAGAACGACATGCGCCCTGCCTCTTCCTGCTCCCAGTGCAGCCTGGGGGTGGCCCCATCGCCTCCCCCCACCCCCAGCCACGCATCTCAAGTCTGAATATATTCTGTGCATTGTATCGATCTATGTCCTCTCTGCTGACCACCATAACAAATCAAAAGTTGACACGGTTCCCTTTTCTCTCATTATTTGCCATATTTTTAACACCTGCTATGTGCTGGACGCTGCATTAAAAGAGACCATGTGTCTGGTTTTAATCCTCTCAACAACCAAGCGAGGTAGGAACTGTGAGGCCTAATTTCAGTGAAGGAAACTGAGGCTCAGAGAGAGTATTTTGTTTAAAAAAGGCTTCCCAGGGGTAGGGTGAGCCTTAAAGCTTGGTCATTCTGGCATTATTTCATTGTCTTAAAATGAGAGATCCACTAGGAGATCAGAAATCTCTGTCTTGCATCCATTCATTCATCCATCTAGTCAGTAACACTTCTTAGAGGTCCACAGTGCATGATCAACTCAATAACTTGAAACCTGTTTCTTCCACTCTACCACACAGCAAATTTTACATTTTAACATCTCTCAAATAGCCAGTGTGTATATTTACTCCCTTTAAAAGCTATTTATTATTAGGGTGCCTGGGTGGCGCAGTCGGTTAAGTGTCCAACTCTTGACCTCGACTCAGGTCATGATCTCACAGTCTGTAAGTTCAAGCCCCACATTAGGCTCTGTGCTGACAGCGTGAGGCCTACTTGGGATTCTGTCTCTCCTTCTCTCTGCCCCTCCCCAGCTTGTGCCCTCTCTCTCTCTCAAAATAAATAAATTAACTTAAAAAAATTTTTTTAAGCTATTATTAAATCAATTTCATGTTTTACAATCTGTACAGATTACAATGCAGGGAGCAAGCCCCCTGAGAGACAGTCTTCAAAATCTACCAGGTTTAAAGACATGCAAAGTCTTTAAAGACATGGTCTGCCTGGCTCCACAGCTGTAAGATTAACATAATTAAAGAAAAATTGTGCCGATCAGAGGGAGGAGTGGTCCTCCTTTGGAAGCCCAGAAAAAGCTGGACAGGTAAAAGTTGACAGGGCTTACTGGCACACAGATCAGGAGAGGAACTTCTAAAGTCACTGGACTTTAGAAGGTCCCCAGTCCCAATGATAACATCAGCCAACTGTGAAACAGACTGAGGTTGCACCACATCAAGGAGGTGGGTGCCATTAAATTTTAGATCCCTCTCCTCCAGCTCTAATTCCATGCTCTTCTGACATGATCTGCCTCTCCTTGTACACCTCAGGTTGAGAGAGAACATATTCATTTCCCAAAAGTAACCTTATTTTCATTATGCTGGGAGAACTTCTCATCCCCATGGTAGCGCCCTCTCCTGAAAGGTGGGGGACCTGCCACAGTGTTTCTCAAGCTTGCCCGTCACAGGAAGAACTTGTCCAAATCAGATTCCTGGGGTTGTTTGGACTTCCCGCATCTGCCCCACCAAAGGAAGGGTCTGGAAGTCTCTCATTTTTAACCACTGTTCGAGGAATTCTACTCACTGGGCAAGTTTGTTGACCACAGTTCTTTGGCAATTTATTTAGCCTATTGTGAGCGTGGGCCCAATAAGAGGCAATATATTCAATGCAATGTGATATACTGGGGATTCAGAGTTTAAAAAAATGTCTTGAGAAATAATAGTACAACAGCTTTTATTATAACCAATGTCCCTTTTTCTTCATTCCTTTGCCCCAAATCCTACCAGGTATAGTCCCAGAAGCTTACATCCCGTCCCAATGAAATCCCACATGACATAATACTCAGATCAGCTAATGTCAGGTAGCCCAAGCTAATGGTAATGTTCTGAATGCTACCATGACTCTTAGACCATTGCTTTAAGCAAATGAACTCTCAATATTTTCAACAGCCAGGATGGCCCTTTCCAGGCCAGAGTGTACAGAAGTTTTCATGTGCGCAATACGGTGTTCCTTACAATATGATGATTAACATATACACAGACATATAAATCACCCACAAAACACCTCCTTTCTACTTATGACTACTCCCTAGAAACTAACACTGGTTTCACTGATATGTTTTTTTCCATATGGAATAGTATTGGCTCAATATACAGGACTGCTCAGAAGTGATATTATTTATAGACAAGACAACATCAATGAAGAATTCACTGCAAGGGGTGTGAGTCATATTTGGTGGGTGTGAATGTCCAAATGCCATATTCCAAAGAAGGTGAAGTTCAATGTTAAGGCAGCATAAGCAGGTAGTTTAAAATTATCCAGTGAACGGGTCCATGTGTTATATTAGACTGGCATTCCTTAGCCCTTTCTAAAATCAAAAGTACATTTTAATGTGACTGCTGACCTCTGAGCTGTTCACCACTCAATGAGGCTGACTCCAAATAAATCCATTTGCTTCATAAACATTTAAGCATTCACAAGCATTTAAAGCTTCATAAGCTTTTAAACAACGACTGCTCTGATGATCTGTGGTACTTTCCTCTTCTTTGGCTTTTTTTTTTTTCTTTTCATGACTGACTGGCTATAACAGCTATAAAATTCTGCCTAAACTTTGTGGCTTGCTGTAATTATTCTGCAGGATCTCCAGAGGCCAAATTCTTAGAATTATGCCATCTTAAACCAGTGAAATACCTCAGATATCTACTAGTTGATCTAGATAGGAAAACTGAGATTTAGGCAGGAGACTTGCCCAAAGTCACATGGCCAGTCAATGCTCCGCTGGGCACAGAACTGAGGCCTCACCCACTGCATGTATGATGGGACTCAGAGAAGATGGTGTCCAGCAGGTAGAACCCCAGGTGGACTTGCCCACGTGCTAACCTTCCACGTGGCCCACTCTTTGGACTTGCTTAATCCCGAAAGGTAATAAACATGCCTCCCAGTGTGGCTTTGTTAACCAAGGCTACTTGGGTTTTTTTCCTTTCCTTCTTAAAAAAATTTATTAAGTTTTTATTTTAATTCCGGTATAGTTAGCACACGGTGTTCTATTAATTTCAGGTGTACAACACGGTGCTTCAACAATTCCATACACCGCCTACTGCTCATCACAAGTGCCCTCCTTAATCCCCATCATCTATTTCGCCCATCCCACCACACCTCCCCTCTGGTAACCATCAGAATGGTCTCTGTAGTTAAGAGTCTGTTTCTTGGTTTGCCTCTCTCTCTCTTTTTTCTTTTGTCCATTTGTTTTGTGTCTTAAATTCCACATACGAGTGAAATCACATGGTATTGGTCTTTCTCTGACGGACATGCATTGCGTAACATTATCCTCTCTAGCCCACCCCGAGGCTACTTCTTGAAGTTAAAACAAAAGAGGGATGGCACTGCAGGGGCACGTCCCCTACGCACATCCTCCAGGAGGGCACATTCACAATTGGAACTACCTGACATATTCGGACGCTATAAAAAATACAAGGTATGGAGGTCGCTCCCTTCTATGGACCACAGCAAGGCAGTTACAAGTGACCATCTGACCAAGCTCGAGCCAATGGATGGAGAGGAAATGATGCACACCATGGTGCCCGGCCCTCAAATCTACCACACCCTCTCTTCTAGGCTCCTTCCGCATCTGGCTGACTGGGCAGTGCCCAGGCAACTCTGGACATCACATGTTGGAAAACACAAAGCCACTCTCAGTCTGAATCTTCAACTGAGTTCATGGCGGTGAGCCACCCTGGCAACCTGCACACATACCACGACTGCAAGAAATATATTTCTATTGAGTGAGCCACCGACGTTCGGGGTCTATATGCTACTGCTATTTAGACTATCCTAACGAGTATACAGGGAACCTCTGAAGATTGGAAACAGTGTGGCTTTAAAGGAGGAGAAATAAACAGCACAGGTAATACGTCTATGAGTTTACCATCAACCTCAAAACAACAGGAAGGAATCAACAGCACCTGGGGAAGAGTAAAATATACCATACTTAGTTTCCTTCTAGAATGCAAGAAAAATCTCTCTCTTGCTTTTTAGAAAAGTTTGCTCATAAGTTGCTTTTTGAAACACAGAATGCCCGTTCCAAAGAAAGAATGTTAGGAATGATGTTCAAAAGCCCTACTAAAAAATCTTTTTTGCCCAAGTGCAACGGAAAGTATTCTAAAAGTAGCACCCGGCTTGTGGGCCTCTGAGGTCTGAGGATCCTCAGCAGGCAGAGGACGCTTGGGAAGGGGCAGAAGAACTTCCAAGCAAGGGCCCCAGGAGCCGAATGCCTAGAAGAAGGACCCCGGCACGGGTGGCTTGGGTAGGTCGGGCACTGGGAGTGAGACTGGGCAGGGGCTGGAAACCCTTCCTCTAGAAACCTCAGTCTTCCATTTGTCCACAGAGGCAACATTCCTCATTCTGTACTTTGTCAAAGGGGGCAATGGATTCAGCTAAGCCTCCACAGTGTTTCTGATGTGATACCAAATGGCAGTTTCATTAATGAGCTGTGAAGTTATTTTCTCATTCATCCTGAGCGGCCTCTGTGATGGTAAGCAGTGCTCAGCATGACACTTATCTACACGGTAGTGTGGTTCAGAGCAGGAGTACCTCAAGGGCACTGACACACATCCACCAGCCAGCTTGGTGCTGGAGCAGGCCCCTCGATGCCCCTGCTAGAGTAGGAATTAACCTTTTACTTGCTGGCTTATGGGCAGGTCCAGAGGGTCCGGGGGGGGGGGGGGGTGGTGGGGAGTCGCACAACAGGCTTGGAAAAGTAGCCATATCCAAGAAGAGGCGCAGAGAGGGGCTCCTGGGTGGCTCTGTCGGTTAAGCGTCCGACTTCAGCTCAGGTCATGATCTCATGGTTTGAGATCTTTGAAAGGTTAAGTATCTAGCCCAAGTTCACAAAGCTAGAGGATGCCCGGTCAAGACTTCAGGCCAGGCCAGTGACACATCACATCCTGCTGTCTTAAGCACTGTGCTCTATTGTCTCAGACTCCAAGACTGTAAAAGCATAGCAAGCATGCTTGTTGGGTAACACATAAAATTGTGAATAGCACAGCAAAGACATCTGAAGAAAGGATTGCAATCCAGTGTCTGACAAAATCAAAGAAATGCAGGCTAGCCTAACAGAATTAAGATAAAGTCAGAGATTTGGGTTGTCTAACATGACTCAGTATGGGGCAAGATGAGAGAGGTACGAAAATAAAAGCTAATGCTAGAGAATCAAGAGGCCACAAGTCTAATATCGTAGTACCAATTATAAAGTTATCATGCTTTATACATAAGGCAATCTAAAATGGTTATTTATATATTAAACCATACCTTAACACTGACTTCTGTTCCAATCTCAAAGAAGAGTTCTGAAGTCCCAAAATGAATAAAATACCCAAAAATACCAACACCATTTTTTAAGTGCTATCTCTACATATTCTTGGATGAGAATATGTAGCATTATAAGATGTCATTCTGAATCAATGCATAAATTTAACATGTTCCCCTTTAATGAGATAATAATGGAGTGGGGTTTTTTGTTTTTGTTTTTTTTTAATTTTTTTTTTTAACGTTATTTTTGAGACAGAGAGGGACAGAGCATGAACGGGGGAGGGTCAGAGAGAGGGAGACACAGAATCCGAAACAGGCTCCAGGCTCTGAGCTGTCAGCACAGAGCCCAACGCGAGGCTCGAACTCACGGACCGCGAGATCGTGACCTGAGCTGAAGTCGGCTGCTTAACCGACTGAGCCACCCAGGCGCCCCTGGAGTGTTTTTTTTTAAGGAGGGAAGGTTTAGAACTAAGTTGACAGGTTGATCCTAAGGTTCATAATCAGGAAAATTCTGACAGAAGGACAAATAGTACTATCAGATAGTGGAACACAGTATAAAGCCTTAATAAATAAACAGTGTGATCAAGTGTGATCATAACTAATATGCTACACCTCAAACTATTTCTACAACTACGGTTTCAAATATAAGATCCAGCATCCAATCAAAAAGAAACAGGTGCATCAAGACAACAAGAGTGAGGGGCGCCTGGGTGGCTCAGTCGGTTGGGCGACCGACTTCGGCTCAGGTCATGATCTCACGGCTTGTGAGTTCGAGCCCCGCGTCAGGCTCTGTGCGGACGGCTCGGATCCTGGAGCCTGCTTCTGATTATGTGTCTCCTTCTCTCTCTGCCCCTCCCCCACTCATGCTCTGTCTCTCTCTGTCTCAGAAATAAACATTTAAAAAATTAAAAAAAAAAAAAAAAAAAGACAACAAGAGTGAGAACCCGCAGAAATACAGGAAACAAAACTAAACTCACACAGACTCCAGCTATGGAAGTTATCAGAACATCAACTATGCCTGTTTTACAAAATGCAGTTATCCTCAAAGGATTAATACTTGAGACTAACAACTGCCTTCGTAGCATCCACCACAATGGAAGCCAGAAAACAGCAGAATGTCAGTGCACTGGAAAACAAACCAAAACTATAAACTGAGAATGCTATTTTCATTGAAAATACCTTTCAAAAATGAGTAATGACATGTTCAAATAGAGTCTGTTGCAAGTAGACGGCCACTAAAGGATGCCAAAATGAAAAGCCAGAGAATGCAGGTTAGAACGAAGAACAAGAAAAACGGCAAATTTAAATAAACACTGTTTATATCAAACAATCATAATGTCTTCGGGGTTTTAATATTAAAAAAATATTTAAGAAATTTTAAATGCTATAAAGAGTAGCATAAAGTCAGAGAGGGGGTAATGGACTTACAGGCAGTCTAGTCATAAATAGGGTAAATGCAGGGTGCCTGGGTGGCTCAGTTGGTTAAGTGTCCAACTTCGGCTCAGGTCAGGATCTCATGGTTTGTGAGTTCGAGCCCCACATCTGCTGTCAGCACAGAGCCTGCTTCGGATCCTCTGTCCCCCTCTCTCTCTGCCCCACCTCCTCTGCTCTCTCTCTCTCAAAAATAAGCAGACATTTAAAATAAATAAATAGATAAAAACAGAATTGTAAATCAACAGAGGGATAAATGGAATGATAAAATAGAGACCTCTATGGAAAAATCAAATACTGGCACATAAGTAGTCAGAGTAATAGAATGGAACAGGTAATCCAGAAATATATCCAAGAACACATGGAAAATTAGGAGACAGTAGAAGAGGAATATCATGGCAGTAGAGCCAGGGAATATCCAGGGACATCTTGATATTCATTTAGAAAAAACAAAGTTGAATATCCACCTCCTATCTCATTCCAGGAAAAATGTCGAATGGATCAAATATATAAATGTGAAACACTAAACCACAAAAGTTCTATGAGAAAACATGGGAAGATTCTTTCATAACCTTGAAATGAGAAAGATCTTTCTACTATGACTCATAAACCAAAGGCCATAAGAAAAGATTGATATATTCAACTACATACAAAAAATCTTTAAGCCACAAGCAAAATCAAAAGCTAAAGGAAAATATCCAAAATTTACATCACAAGGGGCTCATTTTGGTAATATATAAAGTGCTTATACAAATCAATGAAAAAATGATCAACATAGGTGCCTGGGTGGCTCAGGTCACGATCTCATGGTTCGTGAAATTGAGCCCTGCGTGAGGCTCTCGCAAAATAAAGAAATAAACATTTTTTTAAAGTGCTCAATACAGCAATAGAAAAATGGGCATAGGAAATGATCAGTTGACAAAGTACAAATAATCTTTACTTTCAGAAAATATGCAAATTGAAAATACAATGAAATATTTCTCACTATCAGACTGGCAAAAATCCCAAAGTCTGAGACCAACATATTAACATAATATATTGGAAGGCTGTGGGGAAACTGGTATTTTCATACATTTCCAATACGAGTATATCTTGGTACAACCCCTATGGAGGACACTTATCCATATTATATTATATATCTGTTAATTACCATATTATACATCCATTTATCTATTATAATTACTATTGCATACGCTCATTTATCTAGCAATTCTACTTTAGAGAATTTATCCTACAGATATATTTTATCCTTATGCTATGACATGTATACATGATAATTTATTTCAGCACCATTTTTAATAGCAAAAAACTGGAAAACAAACAAATGTCCATCAACAGGGGACTAGTTACATAAATTACGGTAAATCCATACAATGGAATACTATGTGGCTATTTTTTTTTTTAATGTCAATGTGGAAGTCCTGGATGTACTGAGATGGAGAGATCTCCAAAATGTATTGCTAAGTGAAGAAACACAAGTTCAAAACAATTCTCCTAATAGTCTACTTTTTGTGGAAAAAGGGAGAGGGGAATAGAAGCTATAAATATACTTACTTGCACAGAATAAAGAAATTCCTGAAGAAACTAAGAACGGCTGATATCCATACCTAGTTTATTTGGATAAAACAATTTAATAGTGAAAAAGTTCTGTCTTCATCATTATGCATTCTGTGTCAATTTAATTCTCCTACGAAACTCCTTGTTCATTCATTTAAAAGTACAATATATTAAAATTCACTACAAAATTGTGGAAGTGTTTTCTATCCCTAGTGAGAACCGAACAGGAGAAAAGTTAATGCGATACGCATGTATTACAAGCATTTTTTAAAGATGTGTAATTCCAAAAACATTATCTGCATTATCTCTGGGTTGTGGCTTTACACATGATTTTTATTCTCTCCTTTTGTGTTTTTCTCCTCTAGTGGCCTGTGTTATTTTTATAAGAGATTAAATTTTGTTCTAATAAAACACACATCATGAAGACGAAATTGTCTTCAATGGGGAAGAAAAGGAAGAAACTTTGAATTTGAGGGTAAGCAAAAACTGGAACAGTTTACTAATAAAGATAACTGAAATTTCCATTTCTGCAAAACTTTATAAATAGTATTAGACATCTTTGGTTTAATGTTTTATTTATTTTTGAGAGAGAGAGAGAGAGACAGAGTGTGAGCAGGGGAAAGGCAGAGAGAAAGGAAACACAGAATCTGAAGCAGGCTCCAGGCTCTGAGCTGTCAGCACAGAGCCTGATGCAGGGCTCGAACCCACGGACCACGAGATCATGACCTGAGCTGAAGTGGGACGCTTAACCGACTGAGCCATCCCGGCACCCCAAGACATCTTTGGTTTAAGTATTCATTTTTTAAAGGCCAAAAGGTGGATCAGATGATCTTTTGCCACAGAGGTGTTATAGCAACTGGAGAACAGTGTTTGGAATATTTGTTCATTTAAGTAGTTAGAAAGAAAGGACCTGACTGGACAGGTGGAAGAGTCTAGGCTGTGCAAACGGTCTTTAGTTTTGCAGCCTCTCTGTGGGTGTTCTGGGTCATTAGACTTAAGATTTAAATTTTTTTCTCATTTTATTTATTTTAGAGAGAGAGAGCGCATGCATGCATGTGCATGTGTGAGTAGGGGAGGGTCGGGGCAGGAGTGGGGGGGAAGGGAGAAGGGGGAGAGAATCTCAAGCAGGCTCCACGCTCAATGCAGAGCCAGACGAGGGGCTTGATCCCATGACCATGGGATCATGACCTGAGCTGAAATCCCAAGTCAGACACTCAACCGACCGAGTTACCCAGGTGCCCCAGGACTTTCAAGATTTTAAATTTTCTCCAAGAAGGTAAGGAGCTCCTTTTAAAAATTTTTACACAGATTATACTTTCATTATTTCAGAAGCCACCTGAGCAAAGCTGGCACCATGAAAGGAAACAAGCTTTCCAGTAAGAAGATCAAATTTAATTATGGTTTTGCTAAGAAGACTTTTATTTGCTTGATTCCAGTGAACCTCAGAGGATACCCTTCTGAGACAAATGAAGAAGCTGAGGCAAGGAAGAATTTCTACCGATTCTAAAAAATCTTAACAAAATGACTTCTTCCAGACTATTAGACCAACTTGTGTTCTATAGGTATGTTTTAGAATTCCAGAAGTCATCATATGATCGTGACCGATAGGAGCAAGAAGAGTGAGGCAGCTATCAAAATATTAGGAGGGGCAGGAACACCTGGGTGGCTCAGTCAATTAAGTGTCTGACTTCGGCTCAGGTCGTATCTGGCAGTTCATGAGTTCGAACTCCACAGAGGGCCCTGTGCTGACAGCTCATAGCCTGGATTCTACTTCAGATTCTGTCTCTCTCTCTCTCTCTACCCCTCCCCCACTCACACTCTGTCTCTGTCTCTGTCTCAAAAATAAAAATAAACAGGGGCAAAACGGGAGGAAAGAACAAAAAATGAAAAGACAGTTTACAAAGATAATCAGGTGGTCCCTTTCCCAATACGTGGGAGCTATTATGAACCTTGGAGCAAAATGATTCTCGGCTGGCGCCACCGTGCCCCCCACCCCCACGCCAGAGGTTATCTGACGAAGCCTGAAGACATCTTTGGTGGCGTCTAGTGGGTAGAGGCCAGGGACGCTGCTAAACATCCTACAATGCACAGGACAACATCCCACAATAATCCAAAATATCAATTGTGCCAAGGGTTGAGAAACCCTAACCTGGGGGCAGGCTACTGGCCTCACACAACCACTCAACAAACAATATCATTCACAAAGGGAATATTATTACCATAGCTACCTATAAGGAAGTATCAGCTGAGTGGCTATCTACAAAGGAATCTCACCAAATTACCCGGCTTTGAAATTTGAGTTATAGCTTTGTCCTTAATCCCCCTTGGGCCACTTTGATCCGGGCCTACTGTGCGCCAAGGGTGACCAACCCCTGCGGGTTTGCCCGGGACTGTCCTGGTTTTAGTACTCAGAAGACAAGGGAAGCTACCCTGTTGGCCAAGGGCACAGTGCCTTTTTGGCCATTTGGAATTTTTCTCTTTTGAGGAGAAAAAGCTGGTTTCTTCATGGTTTTCTCTGCGCCTTTTCTCACACATAACAAGCTTCCATGGCCTGGATCCAGGAAGGAAAGAAAGGGTGTGACCTCTCCGATGCTCTGTGTGCCTGGCGGCTGCCTCTTGGCAAACAGCCCCAGTGGGAAGGAGAGAGCTTCTCAGAGTCTGTGGTTGTCAATAGTTCATCTCATTTTACCCCCACCCAGATCAGTGGTCCAGGCTCTCCTCTGAATAGGAGTCTTAGGGAAACACTCTTACCCTGGAGGCCCACAGAGCTTGCTAAGAGGCAGGGTATGCAATCAGCATTGGTGGGGCCACCTTTCCTCAACTCCTCCTGGGGTGAACAGCAGGCAACGGAATGAATTCCTTTCTCCTTATCTTTCCTAGAGCATGCTCTCATCAGCCTCTTACTTATAAATGTGAAACATTTTAACTACTGTCTTCTGATGTATCCTCTCTGATCAACGGACATAATATATATGAAGGCTTTTCACAAACTGTAAAATACAAAATAAATGTAACATCAACGTCACAATGAGAAATCATTTGTGTTTGAGGTTAGCAATTGCTGGTTGTTTCCCTTTCTTGCTAAACCTTTATAATTATCATGTGGCAGGCACTGCTATAAGCACTGTGTGTGTTATCTTACATAACATTCATAATCCTACGAAGTATCATTATGATGATGCCCATTTTACAGATGAAGAAACTGAGGTTGGATGATATTAAATGACTTTCCCAGGATCACAGAGCTGGTGGCACTGAGAGATCAGATTCAGACAGGCTGGCTCCAAAGTTCACACTGGATGCTACCTGTCACTCAAGTCATTCCAGGAAACAGAAGGGAGTTGCTCAAATAAAGGGCTTTCCCCCTCCCACAACGAATCGTTAACTTTCAGCCCACTCCAAGCATTTGATGGCCCGAAGGTCACATGCTGGAGTAGAAACCCTAAGTGAGTCACTCATGAACACATGACTGTGTTCTTAGTTCCTCCTGGGTTCGCTTCCTGAAATAGCCTTCCTCGAGTGCTGAGCCAACAAATGGATTGGGACCAGTTTCAGTTCTGGGAAAAAAGGCTAAATGCCATCTAGCCAATCACTGCGACCAAACTCCAGCTCTCTGCGTGCTAGTGACCTCCGTCTCACACTGGCCACAGGGACTTCCTCAAACCGGGAAACGCCTACTCACAAGGGTCCTTGGCCAACAGCAGGTTTGCAGATTAACCACCTTTGCCATCAGCTTCAGAAAGACCACAAAGTTAAGAGTTACATGAAGACAGTTCTGGAAACAGCTCAGATGTCAGTCCAAACAAATGCAGACGGTATAATAGGCACCTGGTCAGCTTCCATGAAAAAATAAAGATGTTCCTCTCGACCATTTATTCTCTCTTTCTGCTTCCCAATTTTTTAAAAAAAAATCCCGTGTTCCCTTCCCTGGTCCTCTCTATGGTGTTTCATGCTTTAAAAAAAAGATGTATGGGATAACCTGATAGTTACAAAGAGACAGGAATGCAGCCAAACAAGAAACCAAAAGCCCCAGATCTCTGCCTTATCACAGACACCTTCAAACTTGGGGAGGGGACGTGGGGGGGGGGGGGGGACAGTTTTCTCCTACTTCAGCACAAATCTTATCATCAGAGGTAGGGCCACTGTGTTATTACCTGGTAAAGAAACCAACACACACACACTAATTCTCTCCCTGATCAATAAATGATAGCTATTCAACAAATGATCTCCCTGATGCCATTTTCTACTTTTATTCATTTTCAGTTTCCTCAGCTTTTTCTTTCTATACCCTTACCTCGTGTCAGAGCTTACTTACATTTCATCGTTCTTACATCTGAGAGCTTACCTTTGTTAGCCTGTTCTAGAATTTTCTCTTTCACCTTGACTTCTCGAGTTATCATATTATTTAGACTATATCAAGAGAACAAGAGACTGACTTCTCTGTGCTTCAGTTCCTCCATCCGGAAACAGCGCTAGAACAGTACTCGCTGTGAGGATTGATGAAGGTAATGTTCATAAAGTACTTGGCACAATGCCTGGTACACAGTAGGCCCTCAAAACACAATCGCCGCAATCAATGAACAAAAACCCTCGATTAAACACAATCTACTCGTTCAGATTGTCGACGTAGGTAAAGTTCTGTTTAAAACATAGAAGTAATTATAAAAACTAAGCTCTGACTTCAGGAAGAACTCAGGAATTCACTGGGCCACTCTGAGGAGGCCTTTCAGATCAGAGTACTTCGCCACACATGTGTATAGAGCCACATTAACAGGAAGCTCTGGGGAAAACCTCTGAAGCAATTTTCCCTGGGGATCCTTCTTTGCTGCCATATTCTCCAATGGTCTTGGAGTTAACTGTATTGGGAAAGTGGATGTTAGGGCAATTATTGACGAGCAGAAATACGGAGCATTTTCTCCCATACTGACCATTACAGAAAATCTTATGCAAATTCAATTTTTTCTTTTTTTTGAAACCAGAAATACTTTTAGAGCACTAGCAAATTCTAATTCTAATTCAAACTCTAATACACCAAATATCACAGGCCTCTCTCTACTATGAAATCTTTCTCCAACTAATTAGTTAGTGAAATCAAATAATTCCACCTTAAGGAGATTTTCGAAATGTGTTTACTTCCACTTAAAAAAAAAAAATCTTGTCACAGCAACTTCCCACTCCGGAGGCAAGGGAAACAAAAGGGAAAATGAACTATTGGGACCTCATCAAGATAAAAAGCTTCTGCACATCGAAAGAAACAATCAGCAAAACTAAAAGGCAACCAATGGAATGGGAGAAGATATTTGCAAGTGACATATCAGATAAAGGGTTAGTACCCAAAATCTATAAAGAATTTATCAAACTCAACACCCAAAAAACAAATAACCCAGTAAAGAAATGGGCAAGACATGAATAGACACTTCTCCAAAGAAGACATGCAGATGGCTAACAGACACATGAAAAAATGCTCAACATCACTCATCATCAGGGAAATACAAATCAAAACCACAATGAGATACCATTTCACATCAGTCAGAATGGCTAAAATTAACTCAGGCAACAACAGATGTTGGCGAGGATGTGGAGAAGGGATCTCTTTTGCACTACGGGTGGGAATGCAAACTGGTGCAACTACTCTGGAAAACAGTATGGAGTTTCCTCAAAAAACTTAAAACAGAACTACCCTATGACCCAGCAATTGCACTACTAGGCATTTATCCACGGGATACAGATGTGCTGTTTCAAAGGGGCACATGCACCCCCATGTTTATAGCAGCACTATTGACAACAAAGTATGGAAGGAGCCCAAATGTCCATCGACAGATGAATGGATAAAGAAGACGTGGTATATATATACAATGGAGTATTACTCGGCAATCAAAAAGAATGAAATCTTGTCATTTGCAACTACATGGATGGAACTAGATGGTATTATGCTAAGTAAAATCAGTCAGTCAGAGAAAGACAAATATCATATGACTTCACTCATATGTGGTATTTAAGATACAAAACAGATGAACATGAGGCTTGAAGGAAAGCAAAAATAATATAAAAACATGGAAGGAGACAAAACATAAAGACTTAATTAAATACAGAAAACAAACTGAGATTTGCTGGAGGGGTTGTGGGTGGGGGATGGGCTAAATGGCCAAGGGGCATTAAGGAAGACACTTGTTGGGATGAGCACTGGGTGTTATACATAGGGGATGAATCACTAGAATCTATTCCTGAAATCATTGTTGCGCTATATGTTAACTAACTTAAATGTAAATTTAAAAATAAATAAATTTAATTTAAAAAATAAATAAATAAAATAAAATAAAGTAAAATAAAATAAAATAAAATAAAATAAAATAAAATAAAATAAAATAAATCTTAGGATCCAGGTCACTTATCTGTGTGCCTGAATCCTTTTCTCTTCCTCATTTTCCTTCTTTAGTTTTCTAATACAATCTCTTAGTTATTGAAGATAGTTAAACAGTGTAACATGTGAAATAGTTCCTCATCTGAAAGAGTTCCTCAGAACACTGCAGATTAACCTTTTGGATACCAAATGAGGAACCTCAGGCACATGGTGGAGGCCCTATGACCATAAGCAGAGTGACAGTTGATCTCCAGTTGGATGGAGAAGGGTCTTGAAATCATGGCAGCCAACATCCCCCAGTGAGTCACCAATTGGGGGCTGCATTCACTGGCATTCCCTGATGGTGTCAGCTGCCATCGCTTGCCTTTTCCGCATATTTCTCTCATCTTTCTCTGTAGCGGCTTACTTCCCATGGCACAGCCTGGCAGAATGACCCATGACCACCCTCAGTCCTATCCTCCCAGTTGACCAGCTCCACAGTCCCATGCTTATTCCACTTCAAATGACAGCCCCAACAGCCCAACTCTGAGGCTGTCTATCCATGCATGCAGCAAGAACCTGGCCCTTAGCTTCCTGATCTGACCTTTCTTGCTGATGACTTTAAGTCCATCTCAAATACAAAACTGCATTAATTATACCAACCCCATGAGACTGTTGATGTCATGTCAAATAGCCCAGTGCCTGATACACAGTAGGAGCCCAAAAGGGGTAACAGCTATTATTTTTTGTTATATTTTGGGACTCGTGATCTACATTATAAGCTCTCAACAAATGGCAAAGGACAGATTATGTTAGAACTTCACTTTGCCTTTTTAACGCAAATTAAGTAACTTTTTTTTAATTTTGCTTCCAAAATATATTCCTTGGCAGGACAACATAGCATCACCATTGCTTTAGTCATATTATCAGCCCAGAACAGAGTAAGCTGAGATAAAGAAAGTGCTCTGGAAGATTCACCAATTGTCCCTTTCCCTACTTTTTCTGCCTGAGAAAGCAAATGTAGTCCTAGGATTGTGGCCATAAATGATGCATCACGTTAAAAGGAGTTGTAAGCATGTTCTCTGTTTTCCAATACTTTTCTCTCACTGGCATCATTGGAAGTGTATAAAATAATTAAAGAGCAGAACGAAACAGTGTTTGATTAAGTGACAAAGTAAATGGCAGGAACATTATATGATTTTTTGTTTTTGCCCCTCCACATGTACTCGGCACCCTTTTTCCAACACCATTTTGTGTCCCCGGAGGCTGATCCATGTGGACCAGAGCCCCTTACCCTCTGCTACCCCACTGAATTAAGCCAATGGAGGCATAGACAGAAGACAAGAGCCTGGGAATAGAGCAAGGTATTCATTCTCTCCCTTCTGGGTGATGAAAGGGTGGCTACAGCTCTTTACCACGGCTCCTGACAGGGCCTCCTTCATTTAACTATTTTCCTTGGGTTCTTGGCAGTACTTTACAATCTCTTGTTGGTTTCCCTAAGCCCTGATAATCCCTTTATTAATTTCTCCTCAATTATCCCGTTGAGTGTACATCTGTTTCCTACTGGGAATCTGACTGGGGTCGCTGTCTCCCCTTCCTCCCACAAAAGACGAAATCACTCTAGAAACTGGAGTGTGTTTCAAAACAACTTATTGGAAATGGCGGCCCCCCCCGGGGGGCAATGGGGTGAAGGGGGAACACCTTAATTTAGGGATGTTCTGCCCAGATTTCAAGCTCTTGGAATGAATACCTAATAAGCACCTGCTATGTGGAAGCACAGTGCTAGGTGTTGGGAACAGCGGAAACCAAGAGCTTACATACTATCAGGAAGAGACGACTACACCTAAGTAATCAAATATTATCACTTCAGGCAGCGGAAGTGGTGTGAAGTCAAGAGAGCAGGGCAATGGATGGAGATGAACAGGGAGGAGTCTGAGAAGGTGAGCCTGAGATATCAGCACTGAGAGTTGAATGAAGAAAAGGAGGGGGACTAGTGGAGATCTGAGGAAAGAACATTCTAGGCACAAACAAGTGCGAATGTCCTGCAAAAGGAACAATTACATTTGTTTGTTTGTTTTGTTTGTAAGCCCAGGAACAGGAGTCTGTAGCTGGAGTCTGGTGATGGAGGTGGGGAGCTGAGGCAGCCAAAATGGGGGAAGTGGCCAGGGATCCCACAGCAAAGGGCTCACGGGCCATGGTAGGGAGTTTGGGTTTTATTCTAAATACAAGAAGATGCCACTAGAGAGTGTTGAGCTTTGCAGAGGGATATTTGGGGAGATGAAGAATTAGAAAGCATCACATAGAGGTGGTTTGGTTCTGTCCTGGAGGAAGACTTCTCCCTGGTTGGTACAATCTGCTTGTGAGAGGATAAGGATGGGGTCAGTGAGATTAAGCTGTCCCCTGTCAGAAGAGAGCCCACAACCCTGACAGCAAGTTTTTAAGTTTATTTATTCATTTTGAGAGGAGAGAGAGAGAGAGAGAGAGAGCATGTGAGCAGGGGAGGGACAGAGAGACGGGGGAGAGAGAATCCCAAGCAGGCTCCCCACTGCCAGCACAGAGCCTGAACATGGCTCGAACTCACGAACCGTGAGATCATGACCTGAACCGAAACCAAGAGTTGGATGCTTAACCGACTGAGCCACCCGGGTGCTCCCGAAAGAAAGTGCTTTAAAAGACAACCCTGAAGGCATGCTGAGTGTGTGTGCGGGTGGGGAGGGTTGCTGGTGGCATCAGTGGTAACGGTCTCGCAGGAAGGAAAAGCACAAGAGGAAGCAGCAGCAGCTGCACCGGAGCCCTGGGCCCAGCTGCCCTCCCCAGCCCTGCTTTGCAGAGCAACTGCCCTCACTATACCCCACACGGACCTCATTCTTTATCCCCCAGGCCTGCTCCCCCTGTGCCCACCTTAGCAAGTGGGTCGCCATCCCCCAAGTCACCGTGCAGGAATTCCAGCTGGCATCAGATTGCTATTCCCTCCCTGCCTTCTCCACCCAGTCAGTCACCAAAGCTTCTGAGCCCACTCCCCACTCCCAGACATGGTCTTTTTTTTTTTTAGAGAAACTAATTAGCTAATATTTTTTAAAAAATTTTGTTTTAGCATTTATTTATTTTTGAGACAGAGAGAGAGAGAGAGCATGAACAGGGGAGGGTCAGAGAAAGAGGGAGACACAGAATCTGAAAGAGGCTTCAGGCTCTGAGCTGTCAGCACAGAGCCCGACGCGGGGCTTGAACCCACGGACCGCGAGATCATGACCTGAGCCGAAGTCGGACGCTTAACCGACTGAGCCACCCAGGCGCCCCTAGTTAATATTTTTAAACCGAGAGACAGTTGACATAGAACATTCTATTAGTTTAAGGTGTACAGCACAGTGATTTGATATTTGCATACATTACGAAACGATCACCACCGTAAGTCTGGTTAACTTCCGCCACCACCGCAGCGTTACCCTGACTTTGCAGATCTGGACCCTCCTCTCCACCCCGAAGTCAAGCTCTTGGCACTGGGTCCTCACTCGGACTCTCAGAGTAGCTTCCTGATTCCACCCCTGACTCCAGTCCCGCTTGCTGAGGTGATCTTTCCAAAACTGGGATCGCAGTTGTGTCATTCTTAACACCAACTAGTTAGCAAAGCACAGCAAGTCCTCCAGGACCAGGTCTCCGCGCCTTCTCCAGGCTGATGTCTCAACCTCATCCTTCTGTGAGGTGACCCGACTATTCCTTCTAAGCTACTGACATCTCCAGAACATACTGTTCTGGCTGCAGGCTGTTTCGTGTGTCTATCCCAGGCCCTCTGCCTGATTCTTCTCCAACCTGAGGCCCTACTCTCGATATCTGCTCACTTACTGACAAATCGTATGTCACTCCAGTCTTTCCTAATCATCACCCTAGTAGCACCCATCTCATTACTGCCCCTGTGCACACAAGAAGCCTCTCTGTCAACTTCTATCAAGGTGCCTTGTGACATTTGTTATCCTGATCTGTAAGCTCTCTCCCTGACTATTTAGTAAGTGCCTTGAAGGCAGGAGCCTTTGTATCCCCAGCACCTACCAGAGAACTTGGCACACAGTAAGTACTCAATACATACTCTTTAATAAAACCTTAGTAGAGATGTGCAGTGTGCCAAGTACAGAATACACAAAGAGAAGAGAAGCTTCAGGATCAAAGGCTGATAGGGGGCAAAGAACAAAAAAGGAGAAAAGAACAAGGTAAGGCCAAGAATGAGCACAAGGAAAGCAAGTAGAGCAAGTAATTTTCACAAAACACTGCTTGCAAGTGAACGGCAGGTGTGACACAGCCTTCCAGGCCCCAACAGCAAGATGGCAGGTAGGGTTCTTTGAGGACAATGGTGGCTACTTTATAAGGACAATAGTAACAACAACAACAACAACCATAACGGAACTTCATAATCAACAAGACTGAATCAAAAACTGAACACATCTCATGTGTCCGGCACTTTGCATGGGTTATATCTTTTAATCCTCATAACAATGCTATCATGTAGGGGCCATTATTGTCTCATTTTATAGATAAGGAAACCAAGGCTTAGCATTAAAATACTAGTCCAAGGTCACACAACTAGAAAATGCAGATCTAGAATTCAAGCCCAGGTCCGCCTGGAGCTTTCAACCACAATTGCTATGCTGCTTATAGCATATTATTTAAATGCTTTATAGAGTTATCTATAACTAGATTGATTAAACCATACTGTTGAGTGGCTCTCTTAACCAGTTGAGTTGTTTAAAATTGCAAAGTTTAGATTATGAGATTTCCCCCACAGTGAGTGCGTGGAATTAAATATGTGATGGAGTTTTGCAGTCAAAAAGTACCAAAGACCACCTGGGTTTGACAAGCTTAAAACAAACAAACAAACAAACAAAAAACCAGAAATACTAAATATATTTTGTGATTTGCTATGGCACAGAATTTGTTGTTCATGTTTTTAACCGAGCTCATTGTGATGTTCTCACAAGGTAAACTGGTAAGAGCCCTGTGGACCATGACATGGAACCTTTCGTCTCAATGCAACAGACCAATGCTGATCTGTATTAATATCTGCAAGACACTTATGTTTTAAATTTTATGGTAGCCACATTTAAACTTTTTTTGATGTTTGTTTATTTTTGAGAGAGAGAGAGAGAGACAGAGCATGACCAGGGGGAGGGGCAGAGACAGGGAGAAACAGAATCCAGAAGCAGGCTCCAGGCTCTGAACTGTCTGCACAGAGCCTGATACGGGGCTCGAACCCACGAGCTGTGAGATCATGACCTGAGCTGAAGTCGGACACTCAACCGACTGAGCCACCCAGGTGCCCCGATGGTAACCACATTTAAAAAGTGCAAAACCAGGCAACATTAATTTTAATATATTTTCTTCAACCCAACATATCCAAAACATTATCATTTCAACATGTAATCAAGATAAACAATTATTAAGGGGCACCTGGCTGACTCAGTCGGTGGAACACGTGGCTCTTGATCTCGGGGTTGTGAGTTCAAGCCCCATGTTGGGTACAGAGATCACTTAAAAAAAAAACTTTAAAATATGTATGTATAAGTATTAATTACTAAATGATATATTTCACATTCACTTTTTTACAAAGTCTTCAAAATTTGGGTATTTTACGCTTATAGCACATCCCAATTTGAATGCGAAATTTTCATGAGAAATAATCCCTACTAACCTAAAATTTACAGTTGAAAAAGTAGATCTACACACCGAAGCTGCTCCAAACATATTTACAAGCTTCCCAATAAAATCGCATTTAACAAAAAAACACTTTACATTGCTTCCATTTTTAGTTTGAATGAAAATAAAAAATTCAGCTCAGTCACCCTAGCCACTTTTCGGTAGCCACCAGGAGCTGTGTGTTGGACCGCACAGTTATCGATCTTGGGGCTGGTTGGAGGTTTTTTCCCCATGCTCAAAATGCAAAGGTCAGAAAGCTGAAAGGAGCGCAGGCTATCATGTGAAGTGACTATTCCCTACTTACAGGGTGAATACCTTACCATTCACTACTTCTGTTCATGTCGTGCAACCTGTGGTTGAAAAATAAGGCAGACAAAATAACTGCGAGGCACATTATTAATTCATTACTTTGCTTTTCTAACAGGTCGTACTTGGGGTCATTAAATGAATACCTAGCCCATGTGACTGGACTACTTAAAGATTTTATCCCAACAAATCCTTGTTTGCAAAATCAAGAAAACTAAGAGGATTAGGTGTTTCCATGTCAGCTAAACTAGGAAAACAGAGTTGCTGCTGTTTATTTTAAAACTTTAATGTGCACAGACAAAAAAAATAAAAAATAAAAAATTGTATGGAATGAAATTCATGTGCCAAATAAAAATGAAAGGGGGAAAATAAGATCAAGTTCCTTTGAGCCTAATTCTTACGTATCCTTCTCATTTCAGAGCCTCAGAGCAAGTCTGCAATCATCAGGAATTGCGACTTTTATTGCAGAAGTAAAGAAGCAATTAAATTACCCCATATATATACCTAATTGTTTCATTAGGCTCTAATAAACTGATCTTTAAAGGTCTTGGGTAAAGAAAAAGTGCATACATTACACAACTGCCTATTATTTCCTTGCCTCATTCTGGCATTCTTGGTTAACCGGAATAACCGCATCGGTGGGGCTTCTGGGGCAAAATCCATCTTAGCATTCATACTTCCCAATGAAATCCAAGCAAATCCAGGCATCTCCAGAAGACAGAGGTATCTCACCACATGACCAAGCACAGTTTCTTAACTATGCTCCTACTGTAACTAATGAGATCATGACAGGTCACCCATCAAGCACTAGGCAAAAAAAAACAAAAACTTAGCTCTTTAGGGCAGACACAGAGGCTATTTTTATTCACTGCTGATCCCCAGCACCAACTATAATGGCTGGCAAATAGGAGGCACTCGAGAAATATTTGCTGAATGAGTGAATGAATGAATACATTCTGGGGGACAAAAGTGGAGGCATTCTTTGGTAGTCTGGAAGGTTGGTAAGCAGGATGGCATCCTTTATCCCTTCCCACGCGACCCACATCTCTGGCCTCTGGCCTCTTCACCCCCACGCCAAGCTCCTTCCCTAAAGTATACCTGATGTGTCAAATCCACTCAGTTCAACAAGGGTTCACTAAATGCCCAGCGCTGTGCTAAATGCCGCGAGACAGAAAGCCGTAAGAAAGAGAAGAGAGGGTATACGTCTTAGAGACTACACGTTAGGGAAGTGCCATAAATGGCCTACCCCCACCTCCCACTCCTCTGCAGAATGTGCTGAATGTGAAGATAGCCATGTTGTAATCAGGCAGGTTGTCCTGTTGAGGTTTGGGATAAAGAACCTTGCTGTGTAGTGGGGATGGTGGTCATCTTCCCTAAAGAATGTGACTATTCCTAATGTTACACACCCTGAAACATAAGAGGCTTCTCAAACCAGAAAAGAATCTGGAAGATGAGACTTTGATCACCAGGAACAGAACCTGCCATCTGAGGTTGTCTCTTGGGTGCAGAGTCAGGCTTTTGGAGGGTGCTCCTGGATAACTGGACTAATGGCAACCCCTATTTCATGGAAATGAGAGGGAAGGAGCTGGGCGTAGAGGTCCAGCCATCAGCAACAGTGAAAAAGTCTTATCTCATTAACCAGAATACCTAGTTGCATGTAACTTTCTGCATCTATTCCTCAGGCATCCTATATCCAGCTTACACTCAAGTTTTAAAGTCAGAATGGTGCTCCTGAGAAAAGCCGGGTGGAGGTAATGTCATTGATGAGCCAGGAATGTGGTCCTTGGAAATAAAAGTCACAGCTAGGAGGCCCAGGCATTCCTCTTCACTGGTGACTCCCTCCATTGCCATCTTGGAAGATCTGTGTTCCCTCTTAAGGGTGCTTTGTGGGTTTCCTTATAGAAGACAGGGCATACACCCTCACTGCAGGTAAATACAAGATGATGGGGAGGGGAGCAGGTTTCAGAATGGCCTAATTGCATTAGGCAACGAATGAATATTTCAGATAAAGGTGTGACCTTGGCCATGTCACAAGGCTCCCTTGGGCTTCAGTGTCCTCATCCACAAAATGAGGGGTCTGGACTGAATATAACCAAAGGGAATTTCCTACTCTGACATGAGCTCCCATCCTAAGTACTAAAACGTGTGATATACACCAAGCACTTGAAGAGCTGAGAAGGGAGGCTTCTACCTGCACTGGGGAGGTTGGAAAGGGCTTTGTGGAGGGGGCAGGTCTTGAACTGGGACTGAGGATAAAGAGGATGCAGGCATCAGGACAGACAAGCAGTGGGAAAGGGGCAAAGGGAAGAGCAGAATGAATGGGAATACTCATGGCAAGTGGGGAAATCCTCACTGCTGAGTTAGGAAGAGGGTACTAAGGGGTTAGGGGCTGAGATGGAGGGGCCACAGGCAGTGCTCAAGGTGAGGTTGGGGTGGGGGTGACACAACGGAAGAGACCAGAGGTCCTGACTTCCCTCACCTTTCTCCATGGTTCCAAACATTCACCTGCCAATAAACATGTATTAAGACCATATGCCAGGGGGTGCCTTAGTGGCTCAGTCAGTTGTTAAGCTTCCAACTCAGGATTTCAGCTCAGGTCATGATCTCACAATACGTGAGTTTGAGCCCCGTGTTGGGCTCTGTGCTGACAGCTCGGAGCCTGGAGCCCGCTTTGGATTCTGTGTCTCTCTCTCTTTCTGCCCCTCCCTTGCTTGCTCTCTGTTTCTCTCTTTCTCTCAAAAGTAAATAAACATTAAAAAAAAAAAAAAAAGCAGCACTAAAACATAAAAAACCTAATGATTTTGTTCCTGAAATTCACCGGCTGGAACAAGAGCCTAGAAGCAGCTTTGTGACAACTGCCAGACTTTGATCAAAAAGGCAAAATTATTTTTGCTCCAACTATGTCTATTTTCTCGGCTGTTGGTCAGAGACAGCTGCCTGGGTTGGTCTTGGAATGCAATGATGAGCTGCTTACACGTATAAATTATTGTGCTACAATTACAACTCCAAAGAAAGATCCTGCATTCACTGGCCCAAGGGAGAAGATTGCATCATTAATTTATAAAAAAAGAGTGAGCAGGGCAGAAACCAGGGCTTCCAGGTGACAAGGAGAAGCAAGAATTAAGTGCTATAATCTCTCAATACCTCTCTCTCTCTCTCTCTCTCTCTCTCTCTCTCATTGGCAATGAGAGACATCATCATACTCCAACAACCACCATATGCAACAGCAGTTGAGTTGGAATTCTGGCTGACATGTGTTGGCGTTATGTTCCCTTCCAATCCCTTCTAGGTGTGCCATCAAAAATTCTGGTATTTGAGGGATGCCTGGGTGGCTCAGTTGGCTAAGTGTCCAATTCTTGATTTCAGTTCAGGTCATGATCTCACAGTTCATGAGATCGAGCCCACGTCAGGCTCTGCAATGACAACATGGAACCAGCTTGAGATTTTCTCTCTCTCTGTCTCCTCCTTCTCTCACAAGCAGGTGCAGGCAAGCGTGTGCTCTCTCTCTTTCTCAAAATAAATAAATAAACTTAAAAAATTTTTTTCTGATATTTGATTTGTGGTTGCTTAGGTCTGAGAGGAAGGGGGATAGAGGGGATAGTGGGGTAATAACCAAAGCGTTTCTTTTTTTGAGATGATGAACATGTTCTAAATTGACTGTGATAAAGTCACTATTTAATGTTAAATGACAGTTTTATTTAAATGTTCCAAAATTGTGACAATGGTTGTATGTATCCTGGATATACTAAAATCCACTGAACTGCACACTTCAAATGGGTGAATTATATGGAACCATGAATTATATCTCAATAAAACAGGTTTTTAAAATTCTGTTATTAGGAAGATGATGAATACCTGGTAAAATGGAGGACATGATTCTAAGTACCTACAGGGTCAAGAAAGACAGTGGAGGGAGCAGCCACTTTTATCTTCTTTTCAAATGAATTGCATTTTTTGATAGAGACATGAGCCCATCTTTTACATTCCTCCAACTCTGTTATTAGAGAAAAACAGCAACTCAAATGACCTGACCTTTGGCCTCACTAAGGGCCAGGCCTGTGACAAACTAGAGACGACTTTCCCAAGTACAAGGGCACAAGGGGGTAGCCCACATCAAACTACAGCTGGCAGTTGCCAGGTGGATAGAGTTCAGGTACTGACAAAGCTTTGTTTTGCTTTTGTTTTTCTAACAAGACAGACATTCAGGAGGTGCCTAACTGGCTCAGTCGGTGGAACAGGCAATGCTTGATCTTGGGATTGTGAGTTTGGGCCCCACAATGGATGTAGAAATGGCTTAAAAAGAAAAAAAATCTAGGGGCACCTGGGTGGCTCAGTCGGTTAAGCATCTGATCTCAGCTTGGGTCATGATCTCGCAGTTCGTGAGTTAAAGCCCCATATGGAGCTCTGTGCCGACAGCTCAGAGCCTGAAGCCTGCTTTGGATTCTGTGTCTCCCTCTCTCTCTGTCCCTCCCCTGGTCATGCTCTTCCTCTCTCAAAAATAAATAAACATTTAAAAAAAAATTTTTTTAAGAAAAAAATCGAGGAAAAAAATAAATCTTCAGGTGTGTGTGAGAGAGAAACAGAGAAAGAGGAAGGGAGAGGGAGGTGGGGGAGGGGTGGGAATCTTTTAAATGTAGTGTGGACAACTGATTCAAGGTTTAAATACAGAACAGGATAACAGTGCATGTGAAATCAAACACATCTTCAAGGCCGCATTTTGCCTGAGACCTGCCCATTTGCAACCTCTCATCTGGGGTCACTAAGCAGTCCTAGTAGAGGTCCCTCTTTTCTGGACAAGGGCCCTGGTTTCCAGACTGAAGATACACTGCCTCAGCTGGTGATTACCACTGAGCTTAGCTGTGATTACCTTAAAAAGCATCACCCCAGGGGCGTCTCGTGGCTCAGTCAATTGAGTGGCCATCCAGCTTTGGCTCGGGTCATGATCTCATGGTTGGTGAGTTCAAGCCCTGCATCAGGCTCGCTGCTGTCAGTGCAGTGCCCACTTCAGATCCTCTGTCCCCCTCTCTCTCTGCCTCTCTCTCTCTCAAAAATAAACAAACATTAAAAAAAGAAAAAAAAAGCAATAGTCCAAAGGGTAGAAACAACCCAAATGTCCATCAACAGATGAATGGATAAACAAAACGTGGTATAGCCATACAACGGAATATTATTCAGTCTTAAAAGGGAATGAAGGGCTCATACATGTTACAACATGGATAGACTTCAAATACATTGTGCTACCTGAAAAAAACCAGACACAAAAGACCACTGTATATTCCACTGATAGGAAATATCCAGAATAGGTTAAATCCAGAGAGGCAGAAGGCAGATTAGTGGTTTGCAGAGACAAGAGGAGGAGGGAATGGGAGTGATTTCTTAAATGGATATGGGGTCTCTTTAGGGTGATGAAAATGTTTTGGAACTAGATAGAAGTAATGGTTGCATAACATTGCGAATGTACCAAATGCCACTGAATTGTGTCCTTTAAAAAGGTTAATTTTATGTTATATGAAAGTCACCTCAATTATAAAAAAAAAAAAAAAGCAACAGCATCTGGGTAAGAAAATCAAGGAGTGGCAGATGTGGGCGGAAATTTCACAATTACCTCGGCAGGTGATGAGTTCTACCTGTGACACCACAAGGGCTCTCCAATGGAGAGACACTGGAGGGAGCTCTCTAGGTAGGAGACACACCCCATGTGAAGACATATGGCAGAAGGAGCACACAGTGTTCAGGGACTGGCAAGAATTTAGTGTTTAGTAAATGTGTGTGGAAACTGAATCCAAGTTTATATACATATATATTTTGGGGAGGAGGGGAATGCCTAGGAGAGATTCATTATGGTAATCCCGGGAGGAATCACTTCTAAAAATATGTTTCAACTCAGGAAAAGTGCCTGTTAATAAAAAGTCGTGCTATACTTGTTCTTAATAGTGCCTCCTCACCTCCATCATTTCCCACTCAGATTTCAAATACAGAATCTTTGACCTTTGCTTTAAAAGTCCAGGGGCGCCTGGGTGGCTCAGTGGGTTGAGTGTCCAACTCTTAATTTCAGTTCAGGCCATGGTCTCATGGTTCAGTTCATGGGATAGAGCCCCGTGTCAGCACCAAGCCTGCTTGGGATTCTCTCTCTCCCTCTCTTTCTGCCCCTCCCCTGCTCTCTCACTCTTTTTCTCTCTCAAAACAAATAAATATTTAAAAAATAAAAGTCCAATTCCCCCCCCCCCACCAAAAAACTTAATCTTCTTTTCTCCCTTTTCTTTTCAACATTTTTTATTTATTTTTGGGACAGAGAGAGACCGAGCATGAACAGGGGAGGGGCAGAGAGAGAGGGAGACACAGAATCGGAAACAGGCTCCAGGCTCCGAGCCATCAGCCCAGAGCCTGACGCGGGGCTCGAACTCAGGGACCGCGAGATCGTGACCTGGCTGAAGTCGGACGCTTAATCGACTGCGCCACCCAGGCGCCCCTTTTCTCCCTTTTCTTGACTCTCCCTCGGACTTAGATTTCAGGTGCAGGGACTCTGCAAAATCTAGCATCAATGTGGAATACGGGGAAGGCATGATTTCAATAACCAGTTTATTTTCCTCATCCATGATCTGTATCACTCACTTTTAAGTAACTCCTTGGTAATGCACAGCTGGATTGTGTCCTTCAAGGTGGTTTTCTGACTGTTCATTGGCATTTGTGAGGTAACTTTTACAACTTTGTGAATTAATATTCTCTTACAGAACTTGGTACAAAAAAGAATAATCTCAATCAAATCACTTCACTTCCATGAGACCGGCTATTATTACCAAAAAAAATAAAAAAATAAAAAAAAATAACAGGAAATAACAAGTGCTGGTGAGGATGTGGTGAAACTGGAACATGCACCTTTGGTGGGAATGTAAAATGGTGCCGTTGCTGGGGAAAACAATATGGCAGTTCCTCCAAAAGTTCAACACACCAGTCCTAGGGATATAACCCCCCAAAAAAACTGAAAGCAGGGGTTCAATAGATATTTGCACACCAATATTCCTAGTAGCATTATTCACAATAGCCAAAAGGGTCATCAGGCCAAGTGTTCGTCAGCCGATAAGTAGATAACCCAAATGTGGCATATACAGGCAATGGAATATCATTCAGTCTTAAAAAGGAAGGAAATCCGGACACGTGCTACAACATGCATGAACCTTGAGGACATTATACTAAATGAGACAAGCCAGTCACAAAAAAGACAAATAGCCTGCAATTCCATTTTTCTGAGGTACCCACGCGAGTCAAATTCACAGAGACAGAAAGTAAGATGGTGGTTGCCAGGCACTGAAGAAAGGAGAACGGGATGTTACGGTTTAATGAGTTTCAGTTTGGGGAAAAAATGAAAAAGTTCCAGAGACAGTAAAAGTGGTAAAGTTCACATTGTGAGTATTTTGCCACAATAAAAAAATTTTTTCAAACCACCTTTCTTTTCAGGTGGTGGTTAAAATGCAGATGCCCAGGTTCACACCCAGAGTGACTCTGGTGCACGACTCGGGCTGCACACACTCAAGAGTCCTTGCCCCTTCACGTCAACATTGAAATGGCATTCTGAACTTCAGTTTGGTTCACTAACCTCCCTACCCAATTTAACTTCAATTAAAACAATGTGGGACACACTTTATTAGAAAAGCATTAAATAATTTTTTCATTCATGACCCATCTTCATAAACGGGAACCTTAAATAATATCTGACTAAAGCAAAGAGGCCCACGGAAGGCCACTCTGAGATGTACCTGAAACTCTGCTAAGTGTACATCCCTACTGATCCAAAGGAATAGTTTAGAAAATCATTTTGTCTCTCCTCCCCTCCTCCACCCACTTCAAATATGAAAATTTCCACTCTGGCCTCTTTTCTCAGCCAGACCGTGGAAGAGTCAGGAACACAAGAGACAGCATATTCTGCTATAGTCAGAGATATTTCTCCTGATTTGAGAGCGATAATGGAGAGATGAGGGCCATTGCGCAACGCTTCTCAGATTGGTTCTTTCAGAGATGTTTTATAAAACAACATGTTCCAGTGTCTTTCACATTTTTTGTACTGAGATAGCAAATATGCATGGAGTGACATTGGACCGAGATAGGAAAAGTCAAGGCCTTGCAGGACGGCAGTCTTCTTAGAGCTGAGACAGAGCTCAGACTCAAAAACTACCATTACACGGGCACACATACAGGAGTATACCAGTTGTCATTACTGCCAAACTCCTCTCCTTGGCATTCAAGGCCTTGCCTAGCCAGACCTTAATATTCACGTCCATTCTCATCCCTCCCTCTCCCTCCCTTCATACGTGGGCAAACTGAACTAGTTCCCGTTCTCTACTTGTCACCTGATTATCTCTGTCTCGGTGCTTTTGTTCATGCTGTCCCTGTGGCCTAGAATATTCTTCCTCTAAACTCCATTGATCCAAATCCTTCTGTCCCTGCCACCTCCTTCAAGAAGCCCGTCAGACTGTCCCCAGAGGGAAACCACCTCTCCTGTCTTCCCATTCTAATCCCTTTTCTGTACCTCTCTTACACAGCCTTTGTGATACTCTGGTTTGATTTTTTACCCTGTAGTATTTATCATTTTCTATCATTCATTTTTAATCCACTAACTCTCTTAAAAGCACCTTGAGACTGAAGTATCCTTACTCTTTGTATTCTACCCGTATTGACAGTCACCACAGATCACCATCCGCCTGTCCTTTGCAAAGAGAACTCCAAGGTCTCTCAACCAACAGACAGACTGCCTGACTTCAAAGCCCGTGAAACTCAGCACTGCACTATTGAGCACTATTCAGCTACTACTAGAGAAAATCATCAGTTGGGACAATTATCTGCATAATTCTGGCTTGGGAAAGGGGAAGATCCACTATTAAAGAAACAGGGAAGAGGTATCGTTACTACCATTTTTCTTTCTACAAAAGAAGTGGAAACATCCTCATCAACTCTTCACATAGTTTATGTTTAAACGATCATTTGTGCAGTCACTCTTTGCTGACTTTCACCTATCTATCTGCAGCCAGCGTAGACGTGATCTCCTGGTGTGCGGTAAGCAGAATTCTAAGAGTCAGAAGACAAGGGAAGTGCAGGGGAACACAATGTGCCAAATCAGAGACACAGGCAAAGCGCATTGCTAAACTGAGAAATTCTAGGAGGGGGGGAGGTGACTATCCTTGAAGCTGTTCTTTCTGTCACAGGAAAAATGGAATTTGCTGGTTTTGTAGGCATGAGAGTGGGAAAAGTGAGAGTGAGGGGAAAAGCTTAAAGCAAAGGAATAAGATATAATCATTCAGTGGGCTGGGAGGGGGAAAGGTCAATCATTGCTGGTCTCCTGAGACAAGAGAAAAAAAAAATGTTCTAGGTTATTAAAAAAAAAATTTTTTTTAAGCCTTTTGTCCATTTTAGTCTGCTCCTGGCCAAGGCACATATACCTACATATCAATCTTTCCCCAGTCAGATTATTTACTCTGTGTTTGTAAATATAGCATCAGCAAACATTTTTTTAGGGTCAGCAAACATTTTTTTTTTTTGTAAAGGGCCAAATAGTAAATATTTTAGGCATTGTAGGCCATACAGTTTCAGTTCCAACTACTCAAATCTGCTACTTGGCCCAAAAGCAGCCATGGAGGATGCATCTTTATGCTGAATGCCAATAAAACTATTTATGGACACCAAAATGTGAATTTTATGTAATTTTCAAGTGTCACAAAAGATTGTTCTTCTTTTGACTTTTTTTCCCCCAAATATTAAGAATGTCGGGGCACCTGGGTGGCTCAGTAGGTTAAGTGCCCGACTTGGGCTCAGGTCACGATCTCACGGTTGGTGAGTTCGAGCCCCTGCATCGGGCTAGCGGCTGTCAGCACTGAGACCACTTTGGATCCTCTGCCTCCCTCTCTCTCAAAAACAAATTAAAAACATTAAAAAAAAAAAAAAAATGTAAAAGTCTAAGTATTATTTATGTGTATATACGATATACAGTAAAGGCAAGATAGTCATGCCAAGAAATGGTAATCCTGCAGTTAGGGTAGAGGCCACTGCTGTGAAGAGAGGAAGAGGATGGGGTGAAGTTCACATGGGGGCTTCACGTGTCTCTCTAATGTGGTCATCCTTATGTTGGGATGTGGACACAGGGGTATTTGGTATACCATTCCTTGTAACTTTCAGTAGGTCTGAAATGCTTCAATAAAACAAAGTAGACTCATCAAATGTGTGTCCAAACTCATTTCTATTCCTGCAGTAACGATTACGTCAGTAAAAAAAGAAATTAACATTTGTCCACGAAAAGCCTATTATTTCAGTTTTTGAATCTTCATACAAGATTTTCCTTAGGATCTCAAGCAATAAAGAACAAGGCACCAGGAGACAAAAATTCCCATCTCTTATCCAAAGCATATTGATTTTCTTTCTGCATAAAGCATTTTCTGTGTTCTGTAACAGCACCTTTCGATCAAGCTAGCATACCAGCTGGTAGCACAACTCTACAAACGGCATATTTTTTTAGGCAGAGAGCTATGCTAGGTCCCCAGTTGCTTTCTGGAAATTCTTTAGTGTATTATTGCATAGCAGAGTAGTGTGACAAGGATCAAAAGATTAGAAACAATTTCAATTAATTCCTTCTGCTAATATAGGTAGAGGAACAACCATTTAATTTTGCCTCAATTTCCAACGGAGAACAAAGTATGCATGTCATTGACCAAAATTACAGAACTTTGAAATGCTGTTTCCGAGAATCAAAACATCACGCAAATGCTCTGCAGAAATGAAAGACAGGAAATGATGTAATAGGATAAGAGTATAAATCGAGCCAGTTATGAAAACTCTTTAGATTTAGGATTTCTACATTCTTTTTCTACCCAATCTCTAGCAGCCTTCTGTCCTCTACTCACATATATTTAAACTGCAAATGAATTCTTTCAGAAAGTCCTTTGTCTGCCAGCCTGAAGGAGGGTCTGTCCTTGTAGTACTGGAATATTAATGGGCTCACCATCTTTAAGTTCAGCAAATAATTAGTACTGATAAAGACTATGCCATATAACTAAAATAATTATTAGAAAAAGAAGTCCTTAAAGTTCAAATGCCCCCAAATAGGGAAAATAGTAATTTCAGCAGGGGAACCTTCAAACCCAAACAGGCAGTACCACCTCCAACCCAGGAAAACGGGGATTGAATGCAGCTGATCCTCAGTATGGCAGATTAAAAATGGCTGCAAAACCTTTGACAACAGTCCTCCCATTGACAGGTGGAGTTTTCGTCCCTCCACTTGAACTTGAGTGGGCCCTGTGCTTGCTTTGACCTGAAAGTGAGACTTGTTCCAACTTCCAAACCCCGGCCTGAAAAGACTGGCAGCTTTGATGTCCTTTCTTGGAACATTCACCCTTGGAGTGCTTAGCTGACACGTAAGAAATCCAGCTAACTTGCAGGAGAGACTTGATGGAGAGGCTTGAGCCTGTCCCTGCCAAGGTGCCAGACCGGAGTGAAGCCATCTTGGATTCTAGGACCACACTAGGTACAAGTTGAATACCACCAACAGATCCCTGTTGATGCAGACACAGCAGAAGAATCTTCCAGCTGAGCCCTGCCCAAGTCATGCCCAATCATGAGAGATGACAGGTACTGGCTGGTGGTTATTTGACTTACTAAGATATGGGGGAGTTAGTTGTACACCAAGAGATAATTGGAGCCCTTTCATCATTCCAGAACTAGTGTAACCCCTCACGCCTTTAATTGCTGGAGGTATGGCTTTCTGGAAAGGAGGGATCTTAAATGGTTATTACTCTTGAGAGCAAAACTAGGGCCCATAGATGAAAGTTAACAGAAAGAAGACTCCACCTAAGTATAAGAAAGAACTTCCCAGCAGGGTTTTCCATTCCCAGCCTGCAGTATCTCCCGGAAGTAAGGATGCACTGATCACTGAAGGAATTCAAGGCAAAGAATGGAAGCAGTGAAGTAACACAGCAACAAAACCCTCCAAGTTTGGAATCAGGAAGACCTGTATCTGGACCTGTTTTGCTGTAATTACCTGTGTGTTTTAGGGCAAATTGCTTAACCTCCCTCAGTCTATTTGCTCATCTGTCAAACAGGGATATATTAATAACAGCAACCTCAGAGAACCGTAATGGGTGCCTGGCGCATGGAAAGCTCTTGGTGCACACATTTATCAGATCACGATTATCACTAACGCTGCAGAAGCATTTCTGCATTGGATGGAATGCTGAACCAGAAAGCCCCTGTGGTCCTGTCCAACTGAAAACAGGCTAGAGGATTCCATGACCACTCACGGAAAGTTTGTGTTTGCTGAAAGCTAAATGAAAGCAGCCAAAAACATTTTCAGTTACAACTCAATCAAATCGACGGCATGCTCTTTTTGTTACCTTGAGGTCGTTTAATTTGTACTTAAGACCCCTAATTATTTAAGCAGAAAAGCAGCAAAAGAACAATGGATTGAACTCACATGTCAAAAAAGCTTTGCCTGCTTGTTTGTTGGCTTGACATAATTAATTACAAAGCTTCCATTGTGGATTTATCATGTAGATCGTTCGCCACTCTCCCCTCATTTAGCATTCCTGGAGACTCAAAGTCCAAGTACAACTGCCAACTGCAGGTGGCCCAAAGTCATGAACAGGACTCAGAGGAAATCGTTTCTGTTCAGTCACCTACCAACTCTGTGACTTAGGACAAATTAAGAAATCTCTCTGGACCTCAGTTTCCCCATCTAGAGAATGGAGATGATAATGAACCCTCATAAAGATGTTCTAAAGATGGAAAGGAATAATGACCTTACAGTATTCAAATGTTGTAAAACAAAGCGCAATTGTTAATAGTTATTACTCTCCCAGTCACAACATGCCAATAATAAATCCTAAGGCAACTGAGCCAAATGAAAACTGAGAGAAGCCGCTCAGGATCCTAGATTTGCCACTAGTTTCTCTGCTTATTTTTCATAACTGCTGTTTATTTCTTTTTGGAAGAAGGCTTTTTATTTAAAAAAAATTTTTTTTGCTAATTACTTTTATTTTCTTTCCATTTCTTAAAATATAGACTCTTGGTTGAAAAACAACACACTCCAAGGAAACGTACAGGTTAAGAGTACTTCTCAATGAACTTTCACACACCGAACACATCTGTGTCACCAACACACCAGAAGTGCCCCTCGTGGCCCCTTCTGGTCACCATCCATCCCAGGCTGTACTGCTATCCTGACTTCTAACACCACAGATTAGTTTGTCTGTTCTTGAGCTTTATGTAAAAGGGGATCTTACAGTATACATTTTGGGGGGGTCTGGCGTCTTTCACCATTGTGTTTGTGAGCTTTCAGCATGTTCGTACATCCAGTAACAGGTGTTCTTTCTCATTACACATAGTATCCCATTGAATGAATAGATCATGGTTTTTAAATTCATTCTGCTATGGACGGATATCTGGGTTGCTTCCAGTTTGGAAATATTTTTAATATGCTAAGGACATTGTTAAACTTCTCTTTTGGTGCGCATACATACACTTTTCTGTTGGGAATATATCTGGGAGTAGAATCACTGGTTCATAAGGTATATATATTTTCAGATTTAGTGGATCCCCTTTTTGGCACCAAGTATTTTATATTTTATTTTAATTTATATTTCTCTCCCTGCTTCCAGGATCTCACCCCTTCATTTGACTTCCACACACAACCAAACCCACTTAGCTTTGTTAAAAAGAGTACTGATCACACGGTTTGTTTCAAAACAATCTATGATTTAGGAATGCTGTAGTTCATGATACTATCACATTCAAGGTCTTTACTCCTTGGCCCTCACCAATCATTTATTCATTCAACAAATAACATTCCCAACCTTGAGGCACTTACAATCTGGTAGAGACATACTAAACAAGTAATAGCAAATATTATACAAGACATCTCAGAGCCAAGTTCTGCAGGAACCCAGAGGACCTGAAAAGATTTAGAGAGGAGGAATTATTTGAGCTAGTCCTAAGAAAGGAAGATGGAAGAAGACAGAGGAGAGCGAGAGAGACAGTCAAAGGAAGAATATATTATAATGAAAAAGCATGATGAGTCCAGGGAGGAGGGAAGCATGGTTGACGTGACAGCCACATGGGGCATCAGTGCTAGATAAGGGGCTGGAATGTTGGCTGAAACTGAGTTTTGAAGGCCCAGTACAGCCTTTGAACCTTATCCTACAAGCCCCGATTTCTCAATCAATATGAAACACCTGCTGGTGTGCATGTTGCTTTAGGTGCTAATGAGTTAAGGCATTTCATTTTATCTTTTTAATTAAAAAAATTGTTTTAACATTTATTTATTTGAGATAGAGAGAGAGAGAGGCAGAGAGGCAGAAAGAGGGAATCCCAAGCAGGCTCCGTGCTGTCAGCAAAGGGCCTGACATGCAACTCGAACTCATGAACTGTGAGATCATGACCTGAGCCAAAATCAGGAGTTAGCTGACTGAGCCACCCAGGCACTCCAAGGCATTTCATTTTAGCGGTGTGGTTTACTTAAACGCACATTAGAAAAGTACTGGGTTTTCTTTTAAGGTAGTGAGATAATGTTCCACTTTAAGTAAATGCATTGAAGCAAAACAAAAGTGAGCTGATTTAAAGAAGAACATTAATTAAACAATGATATAGGTGAAATATAGGCATGGGAAGAATTGCAAAGGTGGTAGGAAATGGTTGGTATTGGGGAACTAATATAGAAAGACAGAGAACAAGGAGCAGTTTTCAAATAGAAGAATGACACATCCGATGAGTCTTTCATGAGGACACGGCTGGTGGAGGACACCCAGGTGTCTGGCTGCATCTATCACTCTCTCCTGCACCCGCTTGCCCTTTAATCCCACCTGGACAGTTCCACAGACTGGGCTTGCTTTGCCCCGCGACCATGCGCCTTTGTAGCATAGCTAGGTGGTGGTTGGGCAACGAATTCTGGAGCCAGAATGCCTGGATTTGGACCCCAGCTCGCCACTTACTGGCCGGTAATCTGGGTACACTGTTGTGCATCGTCGTTCCATATGCCAGCTCACCGGGTTACAACCCAGAGAACTCAAAAAGTCGGTATTTGTAAAGGGTTCCAAACGTGCCTGACAGTCAGCAAGTCCTGTGCTACATACGTACGTGTTCGTGAAAATAATGGGTCTTATCCACCCTAAAATCCACGCTCCCTCGTATGTCTTGCAAAACCTTTCTGTTTATTCAAAATTCAGTTGAAACCAAATGGCCATCAACTGATGAATATATAAAGAAAATGTGGTATGTCCACACAGTGAAATAGTTCCGGCCATAAACAGGAATGCAGAGCAGATACATGTTACGACATGGACAGACCTTGAAAACATATATGCTAAGTGAAACGAGCCGGATACAAAGGCCACATATTGTCTGATTCTGTTGATAAGAAACGTGCGGAATAAGCAGACCCATGGAGACAGAAAGTAGGTTAGTGGTTGCCAGGAGCTAGGGGAGAGGGAAACGGGGAGTGACTGCTTACCTGACATGGGATTTCTTTTTGGGGTAATGAAAATATTCTGGAATTAGATAGTGGTAATGGTTACACAACTTTGCAAATACACTAAAAACCACTGAATTACACTTCAAAATGGTGAAATTTATGGTACGTGAATTCTCTCCGAAACAAACAAACAAGAAATCCAGCTAAAAGACCATCTCCCCTCTCTGATTGCCCTTTTCCTCTGGGCTCCCCTGTTCAGATCACATGCCTTGTTATAGCACAGTACTTTAGCGTAAGACAGTTATCCCCAGTGGGGTGTGAATAGGAGGAAAGGAAAACTGCCCTGCTCGCCTACAATGCCCCAGAATTTAGCAGAATGACCCAAACCCAGTAGTTGCTCCAGTAAATGCTCATCGATATAGTAAGCAGAACATTCATTACCACCTGAGGGAAGAGCAGGTTTGAAGAGTAATTTCCTCAAGGGTGTAGGCTCTGAAGTTCCAACCCAGTAGCAAAAGGTCTCATGCCCCTGCACAGGGGCCCAACCCTGCCAAGTATTAAAGAGTGTGTACAAAATAGCATAAAAAGCCCTTTCTTTCGCCATCGAGATTGAAACAAGCTTAGACTTGGATTTCTTTCTCTCTCCTGTCAACTAGGCTTGTTTGTGCTGGGCAAACATGCAAATCCTGAATTTAGAGATTGTTGGAGCACTAAGAGTCTCTGCTCTGATAATCGCTGGCCTGCCAAAGCCACTGTTAGAGAAACAGGTACAATTGAACCCTGGCATGGAAGCAACACTCTGGGCGCGCACATGTTATGCAGTAACTGGAAGCAGCAGAAATCCCACAACCGTGGCGCTATCGAATGAAGGTGAGCGTCTTATCCGTACGTTCCTCAGATTCAGCCTGCTAATCCCGCTGTCATGGCTGATTTGGAAAAACAAGATGACACGAAACATGTGAGCTATCTGCAGTGTTTGGATACACTTCTATCCTTTTTATATCCACATTGTTTGGGGAGGCGGGTGTGAAACAGAAAGACACGAGAGAATGAGAACTTCAATTTACAATGCCTGGATTAAACTGTGGGTCCCACGTGAGCTCAGCAGTCCTCTCA